>NC_061118.1:124113739-124413739 GCF_002878395.1 Capsicum annuum
ATAGAATTTTTAGGAATACAAATAGATAAAAGTGGAGTAAAAATGCAACAACATATAGTACAAAAAATAATAAATTCGAAAGAAGAATTAGATACAAAAAAGAAATTACAATTATTTTTAGGATTAGTAAACCAAGTAAGAGAATATATACCAAAATTAGCAGAAACCTTAAAACCACTGCAGAAAAAATTAAAAAAGGATATAGAATATAATTATGATGAAAAAGATAAAAAACAAGTTCAAAAAATAAAATTACTTTGTAGAGAATTACCTAAATTACAATTTCCAGACGAAAATAAAAAATTTATATATATAGTAGAAGCAGATGCAAGTGAATATAGTTACGGAGGAGTACTTAAATATCGGTATGAAGCAGAAAAAATAGAACATCATTGTAGATATTACTCAGGTACGTTCAACGAAACAAAAATAAAATGGGAAATAAATAGAAAAGAGTTATGTTCATTATATAAGTGTTTATTATCATTTGAGCCATATATTGTATATAACAAATTTATTGTACGAACAGATAATACACAGGTACGTTGGTGGCTAACAAAGAAAATACAAAATTCAGTTACAACAAAAGAGATTCGAAGACTAGTTTTAAATATATTAAATTTCACATTTACAATTGAAGTTATCAGTACTAACAAAAATGTTATTGCAGATTACATATCAAGACAAAGCTACACAGACTGAAATAGTAGAGGAAGATACTCTAGAAAAAATACTTAACACCCTAACTACGCTTTCAATGAAAGTGGACAGTATGGGTAATGAGATAGAAAAGCTAAAGACTAATGAAGATAAACTGAAGTCTATAGCTACAAATCAGCTAACTCAGCAGTGTGCAGAGCTATGTCGATCGGAAGACATTAAAAATCCAGAGCTAGAAGGAGACGTTGGGACACTCCATAAAACCCATAACATTTATCAATCTACTTCTGCAGGTACAAGCAAAGGAGTTAATAGACCAAGATACCAAAATGCAAATATGAATAAAATATTCGAAAAACCATTTACCCCTAAAGCACAAAAAGACCATTTATTCATACCCCCACAAGTTAATACATACCGAGACAGCCTAAACCAAGACAAGAAAATATACAACTACACAGCCCAAAAATACATAGAAAATATATACAGAGTACAAACTTTTCTAAACCACAACCCCAGAGCTACAGATATCAAAGAACCAAATACCAATTATATAACCCAAAAATTACAAGGATACAACAAACTGATAGCACTACCCAAAACTAACCCAAGCCTAGTTAAAACTTGTTTTGACTATGGACTACTAAATACCATATACACCCAAGACGGAGAAGAGTTAACAGCTATGGAGGAATTATACAAGATATTTACTACCTATAAAAGAATAACAAAAGGAACTTTATTTTATATAAAATGTTATACTGCACCAGCAGAGATATTATATGATGAGATAAAACCAGTGATACAAGTTGTAAAGATAGGACTGACAAGAGACATGATTATACCGGAAGATATATCGCGACAACCGGAGATACCTAGAATAGAGATACCAGATTTTTACGCAAATAAAAGACTTATTGGACTAGCTACGATCATACAAGAACTAGCAAATAACTACGCTAACGGAAATCCAATATGGAGCTACTATTCAAGAGACCACCAAATGATATATTCAAATTCGAAAGAACTAAGACAAGCAGATATGGAAGATGTAAGACAGTGGATATTGACACTACTCAACCCAGAAAAACAATCTACCGCACGAGCAATAAAAAAGGGATTTATTTCAGACGGACTACTAACGAGATACTGTAAGATAATTGGACATAAATATCCAGACCACCAATGTTCGAGGTGCAATGGAGAAGATAATATTATTCCAGAAGTACATCTAGAATAAAGAAGATAAAATGCCAGCTGGAAGGATAAAGACACAGAGCAATAATGGAGCAAATACAGAGCAATAATAGAGCAGATACAGAGCAATAATGGAGCAAATACGACAAAAACCAACGGAGACAAGATACTGTACAGAGGAAGAATTATTATACGGAAATCTTGAAATGTAATAGTTAGCATTAAAATGTAATAATTAGCATTTAAAAGTTAGGTAGGCCATTTTTGACTTTTTAGAGTTTTGTTAGATTTTAGTTTCAACATTTACGTAGCTTAGGAAAAGTTAGATGGGGATAGATCCCACTTTTTTACTTTTCATTACTTTTTTAGAAACAAGAGATATGTAAATTTTCATTCTATAAATACAACGGCAAAGGGCATTGCAAAGGGCAAGCCTTCTAAGCCTTCTTTTGAAGCAAACCTTTCTCTCTCCATTCCACAAAAAATTACTCAGTTAATTAGATAAATATAATCCAATGGAAAAAGCTATGGAACAACAAAACTCAGAAACATCAAAGCTACCGGAACAGGTATATCTATTTACAATTATGAATAGCTAATTTCATAATTCCCAACAATCATGATATGATAAAATAATTCATATTAGTTACTTTATAGTAGAATTATTCGAAGAATAATATGTTAAGAAGTTTATTAACAAAGAGGAAACGGAGAAATATCCCTAAGGACTATGCCATCCTAAAGGTGAAACCATTGAGGCAAGAAGCCGTGGCGGGGAGTAACCAGAGTAGAGGCGCTGTTTAAGGGAAAAAGTATCCAGATTACCATGTTAATAGTGACGGAAGAACATATTATTTAAGAATAATCTAGTATATAGTAAGCCAATATGACCATATTTTGTTGTGCACGTGATTGAAGGGAATATTTTGAAAAAAGCAAATTTATGAAAAATGAATGATAATATATCTGATGTGATGGTAGATAAGTTCAAGATACTTATTTTGTATGCACTTAGAAATATAAAAGTAGCAGATATAAGAAAAATAATATTAGAAAAAGCTTTTGGTAAAAATTATATGTCTAGAATAAGCTATATACCACAAATACCTAACTACTCTTATAAATACTTAAGGTGATAAGTTACATAAAAAAAAAAAAAAAGATAAAAAAAAAAAACTTTTGCAGTTACTAGAAAAAATAAAAACAAACACATGGAAAACAAAGATATAAAATTTCTTAATAAAAATATGCAAAAACAACTAAGACTAAAACAAACAGCTACAAAACAATTTTAAAAAATAGATCATTTAGATTATCTTAAAGTTTTAATATTATATATACTTAAAAACATAGAAATTATAGATATTAAGAAAATAATATTAGAAAAAGTAATAGACTACGAAATTGAAACTATAAATTATCTAGAACAGTTATACGAAGAAATTTACCCAGAAGGATATTATTCAGATTAAAAAATGTTGGAATATATTAGACAAACTAGAGAAAATCAAGAAAATCTAAATAATGAAATTAATTATAGAAACCGAATTAGACAAATAATGAAAGACCTAAAAGAAAAACTAATATGGATAGAAAAAACCTTAGAAAATTTAGACAAAAGTACATGTGATAGTCTATATAATTTAAAAAACTCACTACGAGAAGAACAACACAAAATAATAAATAACATTGAAAATCTAGAATTAGATATATATTATAGCACAGATAGGATAAATTATTATACAAAAATTTGTAACTCTGTAATTACTACAGGATAAAATAATTAATGAATATATCTTACGAGAAAAGTAAATTATTAAAAGATAACATCCACGCACAAAATAAAAATAGATTCCCTACAAATGAATGTACAAAATCTATTATACCTACAAATCCTTACAAATCCGCGCACCCCCCTACAAATGGTACGTTTAGCAACTAATATTCATAATCACGATCCAAATATTTGAATACATAATATAAAAAATTAAATACTAAAAATAAAATTAAAAACTAATAAACCGTATAATCGCTCCGCAATTTTTCTTCAAAAACAGTTCCAGCCGTCCTCTCCTAATTGTTTTCGTGTCCAGTGGTTTATATATGTTTTCAAAATTCTTGCCAGCTGTCCAGCAACTTCTCCACTCATGCATATATATTATAATATAATAATAGCCTAATAATCCTAGTATGTGTAGGATTGAAATGTTTGCACGTGACCCAAGCCAAATAATCTCACCAGCCGCTTCTTTCTTTGTTTTGTGTCGGGAACTTTTTGAATTTGTAGTGTTTGATTTCAGCAACGCGATGCGTCCTCTTTGCGTCGCTGTACTGGAACTGAAAAAAATTTCCAAGTGTAAACTGTGCGTTCATCGACGTGACGCATTGACTTAAAGAAATTTCTTTTAAAATTTTGGTTAAGTATTGAGCGTCGTATCCTTTGTCCATGCCTTTTGTAGTGTATTTTCAAAGAATTTTCGGCCTCTTTCGTAACAATATATCACCGTATTCTCCTCACAAAGCCTCCTAAAATATCATACACCACAAATTAAATATCAAAACAACACAATATTCTCAACAACAAATTTAAATAAGAACTTGGATAAGGCAAATTCGCACTGATCTTTCACTTATTATTCCGACTCTTGATTTAATCAAATTAAGATTTACACATTACAAACAAGTTATCCCACTCATAATTACACCATTAAAGTATTTGGAACAAATTAAACACATTAGAATTCACCGAAACCAACTAGACACAACTAACTCAAGCTAGTAAAACTAGTTTTCCGGGTTAAACTCTAAATTACTCAATTAATTACAAACTTGCTTTAAAAAATACTTTGGACATTGTAAATAGACACTTGGACACTTAAATGCTTATTTATATCAATATGAACACGTTAAGCACTCAAATTTCTCTCAAAACTAGGCAAAATAATCTAGAATAATGATATCAAAATGTATAAACCTCCTCAGATCAGCTCCCCCATACAGAAAGAGCCCCAGTACGTGAAGCTACATAACCAGAGAAAAGAACCTAGGATGACTAGTACATCCCCTTAAATTTAAAGTTTGACATCATGCACGCGTTCAGTAGGACCAAACCTCACATTAGAAAGTATGAGTTGTCAGTTTCGATCCCTTCGGGACCTCCACCTTCCATAGCTTTGCTACACCGCCTAATTAAGCCTAATTAAAACCATTACCAAACAACCAAACCATTATTTATTTTTTATTTACCAAGCCCATTTGTAGTGGTAACGTCATATCGACTATAACTTGCAATTATTGTCCTAATCCAAACCTTTTTGAGATCAAGGGATTTCTATATACCCATAGATCATATTATCCAATAAATTTGGGAGATTCCCATGCACCCCATAAGTATGTTTATTAAGACAAACCATTGCAAAATCTTTTAAATCATTCATAGTATTTAGGGTTTAATTACCAAGTTTAAACCATGCATAATTCCATTTGAAAAACCAATATTATAGTGAAAGCATTGTTATAGGCATTTTATCAAAGACATTGGGGGCATAGTATTTCCAAAACCGAACTCCATTTTCAAATAACCATTCTCATGAAACCATTTATCCAAAAACACCATTAAAGTAAATAAAAGCATAATTAAAACAAGGAAAAACTATAACCAAACATTTATAACCAAAACCCCTAAATTAAATGTGAAAATCCAAACTCATACAACATACTATCTTAAAAATTGCATAAAAAAATTCATGCCTTTAGTTGGAACTAACAATGAGGGAAGAGAACATGCCTTAAACTAAGATGAAGATGGAGAGAAATCACCAAGACAAGCACTAATCTACTCCTTTAGATTAAACCCTAACTTTCCTTGCCCAAAACTCTAGAGAGAATTTAAGAGTGTTTTTCAAGTATTTTAGAATAGAATAATTGGGCAAATAACCTCCCAATAGGAATATAAGTCGTGGGACCTTATTAGGATAAGTGGAGATATATCCAGATTGCCCTCACTTAAACATCATTAAATTCCCATCATAGGGTACGATTGACCCTTATGAGTCGTACCTAACATGTACGAGTGACACCCGCCTCTCGCACCCTAGGCCTTTCCCTTTGGACCCAACACTGTCCAAGGTACGACACACCCAAACCCAAGTCATATTCAATTGTACGACTGGTACCCATAAATCGTACCGCTGGCAGAATAGAATCCCTAGAGGTTTGAACATTGTCCCTCGCATGAGTCCATGGTACAACTTTTACCTTGACTTATGACTCATGTTGAGATACTCGTACTCAGATCCAACCTAAGTCACTAGGATTTTTGGTCAAGTAAATAAACCAGGCGACACGTATCAACTAATACGACTTGTACCCTATAGTCATACCCAATCCAGTAACCAAAATCCATCCCACGAACCAAAACTGGTCAGCATATGACTGGACTGAACCAATCGTACCCCAGTGTATGACTCATACTCCATAGTTGTATCATGACCAGAAGCCAAAAATCCATAAAATTATCTAAGGGTCAAAACTAGGGTGTTATAGTCTTCCCCACTAGGAACATTCATCCTCGAATGATGGTCAAGGCAGGGGTAACCACACACACGAGTCATTTGTATTTTCAAATATATTTCCTATCCTTAACAAAGTTTGAAAACAAATAGGCAAAGATATCAATCTTTTCTCTAACACACTCAGAAAATAAAGATGCGTTGAAGACACATACCATCCACACGAATCCTAAGAGCAGAAAATAGATGCAGATACTTGGACTTCATGTCTTCCTTCGCTTCTTATGTAGCTTTTTCCACTTTATGGTTCAACCAAAGACCCTTAACCAAAGCCACATCCTTTGTACATAATTTTTATATCTACCGGGATTTCTTCATAAGATAGAGAATCCAACATACTAACCTTACCAAAGGAATAATTAAAGAAGGATCACCTATGTACTTCCTTAACATGGAAATATGAAAGACCAGATGATCTAAGCTCCTGCAAGAAGGCAACTCCTATTCATAAGCTATATTCCCAACTCTCCTAAGAATCACATAAGGACCAACAAGCCAGGGACAAAGCTTCCCCTTCTTACCAAACCACATAACTCCCTTCAAAGGAGACACCTTAAGGAACACTATATCCCCAACCTCAAACTCTATGTCTCTATGCCTCACTTCCACATAAGACTTTCAGAGACTTTTGGCTGCCTTAAGCCTATCCTGAATCACCTTCAACTTCTCCATAGCCTGATAGAAAAAATCCGGATTAAGCATATCTTATTCTCCAAGCTCATACTACCTAATAGAAGATCTATTCCTTCTACTATATAGTGCCTCGAAAGGGGCCATACCAATATTATAATGATAGCTATTATTGTAAGAAAACTCTACTAAAGGTAGATTCTCAACCTAATTTCCACCATAATCAATCACACATGCCCGAAGCATATCCTCCAATATCAAAATTGTCCTTTCCACTTACCCATTTGACTGCGATTTGAAAGTAGTACTTAGACTAACCTTTGTACCCAATCCTTTTTGGAAAGACTGCCAGAAATAAGATGAAAACTCATACCACGATCATAGATAATCATAACAGGTACCCCATGCAACTTCATAATCTCTTAAAGATACAACTTCGCATAACCCTCCGCCAAAACGGCAGTCCTCACTTGCAAAAATTGATTAGACTTCGTCATTTAAACCGTAATGACCCAAACTTAATCAAATTAGTTCTTAGACCGTGGAAATGCGGTAATGAAATCCATATTGATCACCTCCTATTTCCTATTGGGAAACTTAATTTCTTGAAACAATCCAACAACCATCATGTGCTCAACCTTAACTTGTTAACACACCATGCACTTGGACACAAATCAACCACATCACTTTTCATACCATTCCACCTATAAAACTCCTTGAGATCATGATACATCTTAGTTGAACTGAGATGTACAACGTAGCACGATTCATGCACCTCAGCCAAGACCCTTTGTCACAACCCATCAACATCCAGAACATACAACCTCCCATGGTACCATAAAGTACCATACCACTGATCTCAATCACCATTACCCTTTTCCCACCAACATCACTTCTAATATTTATCAAGATAGGATCTAGCATTGTGCCTTTCCTTGATCTCTGCACCAAGAGACGACCAAACCATTTTTGTAACATTACACCACCATTTTTAGGGTCCAAGAGACTAACTCCAAGATTAGCTAAGCGGTGAATATCCTTCACCAATTCCCTCTTTCCTTTCTCCACCTAAGATAAACATCCCATGGACAATCTGCTAAGAGCATCAGCAACTACGTTAGCTTTAGCTGGGTGATAGTGAAGGCTCATATCATAGTCCTTGAGAAGCTCCAACCATCTCCTCTGCTTGAGATTAAGATCTTTCTGAGTGAACACATATTGTAGACTTTTATTATCTAAGAAGATGTCAATGTGTACACCATATAGAAATGCGTCCATATTTTCAACACAAGAAACACCAAAAGAAGCTCCAAATCATGAGTAGGATAATTCCTCTCATGCACCTTCAACTGCCTAGAAGCATAGGCAATCACCTTCCCACTCTGTATCAAAACACAACTAAGTTCAACCCTAGATGCATCACAATAAACCACAAACCCCTCACTACCCTCAGGCAATGTCAAAATCGGAGCAAAAGTTAGATTATCTTTAAACTTCTCAAAACTCCCCTCATAAGTATCCGACCAATAAAACTTCACCTTTTTCTAAGTCAACTTAGTCAAAGGAGTAGCTATCATCGAAAAGCTTTCAACAAACCATCAATAATTCCAATCCAAACCTTAAAAGCTCCTAATATCGGTTGGAATCGTGGGTCTAGGCCACCTTTTAAGGATCCACCACAAACCCCTCACTAGAAATAATATGACCCTAGAAAGCCACAACATTCAACCAAAACTCTCACTTGGAGAACTTAGCATGCAACTGTTGTTCCTTTAAGGTCTACAATACTACACAAAGATGATTAGCATGATCCACCTCACTTTTTGAATACACCAGAATGTCATTAATATATAAAATGATGAAGAGATCCAAGAACTGCCTGAAAACCCTATTCATCAAATCCATAAATGCTGCCAAGAGTATTTGTTAAACAAAACGACATCATAAAGAATTCAAAGTTTCCATTCCAAGTGTAAAAAGTTGTATTAGGGATATCTATCTCCTAATCTTAGGCTTATAATACCCAGATCAAAGATCTATCTTAAAGAAAAACTTGGCACCTTGCAACTGATCAAGTAAATCATCTATCCTTTAAAAAGGGTACTTGTTCTTAACCATTACCTTATTCAACTGCCGATCATCAATGCACATCCAAAAGGAACTATCCTTCTTACGTACGAACAATATTGCTACACCCCATGGAGATACACTAGGACGAATACCCTTATCCAGAAGATCCTTATGTTGCTCCTTAAGTTCCCTTAACTCAAACAGAGCAATTCTATAAGGAGGAATAGATATTGGACGAATTGTCCAGAAGCAAATAAATACAAAATTCTATTTTCCTATCCATAGGAACACCTAGAAGATCATCTGAAAAGACCTCAGGAAACTCATTAACCACCAAAACTCACTCTAAAGAAGGACCTTTAGAGTTACAATCCTTAACCTAAACAAAATAATTAAGACACCCTTTAGATATTAACCTACAAACTTTAAGATAAGAAATGAAGCTCCCTCCAAGAGCTAGAGAACTACCCTTCTGTTCTATAACTGGTTCACTAGGGAACCTAAAGATAATCTTACTGGTCCGATAATCCAAGGACATATAACAAGAGTGTAACCAATCCTTCCCCATAAAAATATCAAAATCCAGAATATCCAGCTCATATAGATCTACCAAGGTCTTATATATATCTACCAAGGTCTACTTGCTACCAATAAATATCACACACCTCCTATAGAATCTCTAAGCAATAACTGTGTCACCTACCTGGGTAGCAACAAAAAAGTATTTGAGACAACCTTAGTATCAAAATATTACATACAACCACGAATGGGGTCACATAAGAAAGAGTGGACCCGGATCAAGCAGACAATACACGTCATAAATAAGGAGTTATAATATACCAGTAACGACATCACGACATGCCTCAGATTCCTGCTGAGAAGCAAGAGCATACAACCTAACCAACACTAGATCTAGGGGCAGTAACTCATGCAGAAGCAGCACCACCAGGTACAGGAGCAGAAGATGAAGAAACTAGAGCTTTGACCTTTTCTGAAGCTCCTTTACCAATCAGACAATTCTTGAGCATATGGCCTAGATAGCCACATTTAAAACATTTATCCCTTCCTTCGTAATAATAACCTAGATGAGGATGACCACAGAACTGACAAGGAGGTAATAAATAAATAAACTAACCTGCAATCTCCAGAGATTGGGCACCTTATGCTCAAAAATTATCACCACCTTATTAATTCCTATCACCTGTCTGCTCCTGGTACAGAAAACTAGTAGTAGAGAAGGAATCAAAACTTCCCCACATTTTTTTTGGCCATTTACCTCCATCCCGACCACTTTGCGATTGACAACCCCCTGGTCAGAAAACTTGTTCCTTTTACCCTGCCTATCTTTGAACTCTGTCTGTTTCCTATTTTTATCCTCCACCTGAGGCATATGGATAATAAACCTAAAAATATCCATATCCTTGATCAACAAAGAAGTCATGCTTTCCAAGATCAGATTTCGAGATAGCCCAGAAGCGGACTTTCTCATCCTTGCTCTTACGTCAACCACGAAATTAGGAGCATACCTGGAAAACTAATGAAATTTCAAGGCATGGTCCTAGACAGACATTCTTCCTTGCTTAAGATTCTTAAACTCCTCTATCTTTTCTTTCCTCAGCTTTTGGGGAAATAAACGATCCAGAAAAGAACCAGAAAAGGCAACCCATAAGGATGACTCCTCCATATCACCTCTATCTTGATCCCATTCCTTTTATCATTAGTACACAATATCTTTAAGCTAATAAGATGGAAAGTGTACACCTTCCATATAAGTATCCTATATTACCTTAAATATCTTCTCTATTTTGTCCATAAAAGCCTAAGGATCCTTCTCCACCTTCACACCAGTAAAAGTTAAAGGATTAATTTTCATAAATTGGCCAACCCATGTGGCCTCATTAGACATTCCACTAGATATTTCCTGCTCAGCCTGAGCAACAACCAACCAAGCAATAAAATGAATAGATTTGCAAAATTTTGTATTAGCCACTTCACCCTAAGGGGACAAGTAGCAACAGGAGTAACTCCATAACAATCACGGATAGGACCCTGAGATCAGGGATGAACTCTAAACGTAGGACGTATCCCATCAACATTGTCCCCAGATATTGCTAAAAAGTTTTTTTGTGTTCCAGATCTGTGAGGCATGATATGCAAGACAAATAAATAAGGATAAAAAGAGATTCCAGGAATTAGAATCCATGATTAAAAATAGACTACCAAGAACGTGAAACATTCTAAATGCCCTATAGTCTCTCTCTTCTGAGTTTGGCATGCTACACACCCCTAAAAGAGACTCTACTATACAAAACTTTGTGGACTTCCAATTTACCATAAACCTAAAGCTCTGATACCAACTTGATATGATCTGACCTGAGGACTTGATATAATGGGCATCCTAAGTTCGATCAGGGACGGAGAACACCCCCATTAACCAACCCAACCTCCAGGCGCTTGCCTTGAGTTGGCTGAATTTTAAACATATAACAAGATAGCCTAATTAGATAGGGATTGACTTTAGGATAAGTCTATTCCTAGATCGACCCAACCAAACCATCCCATCTGCCAAATCGTGCTGACTAAACCAACCGAGCTAAACCAATGCCAAATCAAAAGCCATAAACCAGGCCAAAACCAAATGGGTTCCAAGACATAATATAATTAATCCCAAAATAAAATATGATGAAACACTGAGAAATTATGTCTAACGATGTAATCCACAAGACCAATGCCAATACTAAGGTTGACACTACTATCGATCCCGCCCATACAAACCGTAGTAGTTCCACAAAAGCCTCTAACCAAAATAATGCAAACATCCAGTTGGGATATATCCCCAACCATAGTCAAAACTAATATAATAAATAATCCAAAGTATGAAATAACATCTATGAAATGGAACCTTTCAAATAGATGGAAGCTCACCACTTCAATCCAAAGCTAACCCCCGAGGGTTCGAATGCTAAGAAGGAGGAGTAGAACGGCCTATTCCTACATCATGTGGGGATACAACCACTTGAAGAAGGGTTGGCAGGTGAATGATAACATTAACTTAGTATAAATATAAAGTAATGCCATTTATAAAACCAAGTAAAATCATCCTTATGAATATAAACCATAAATATATATATATGTATATATATCTATATATATCTATATATATATGTATATATATCTATATATATCTACATATATATATGTGTGTATATATATAAAACCATGCCGGGAAAGGGAACCGGGTCTAGCATGCCATTAAAACCTTTACCTGGGCTATGTAGCTTTGTCGTCCTAAAACCATACACGAGCTATATGGGTACAGCACACCATGCTGAAAGGGCCCTAGAGCATGAAGATGCATGACTCGAGAAAAGAACTTGGGATGATTAGTAAATCCCCCAAAATTTAAACTGTGACTTCATGCACATGGTCACTAGAACCAAACCTCACATTGGTAAATATGAGTTTCCAGTTTTGATCCTCTCGGGACCTCCACCTTCTATAGGTTTGGTACATACCTCCTTTTAAGCCCAATTGAAACAATTATCAAACAACCAAACCATTATCCATTTATTATTAACCAAGGCCATTAGTAGTCGTATTGTCATACTGACTATAACATGCAAGTATTATCCTTAGCAAAACCTTTTTGAGATCAAGGGATTCCCATGAACCCATAGATAATATTATCCAATTAACTTAGGGGATTCCCATGTACCCCACAATTATGTTGATTAACTAAAATCTTTCAAAACTATTTAAACCAGTCATAGCATTTAGGGTTCCATTACTAAGTTTAAACCATGCACAAGTTCCATTTAAAAAATCAATAGTACAGTAAAGGCATTGTTATAGTCATTTTATCAAACACATTGGGGGCATAGTATTTCAAAAACCAAAGTCCATTACCAAATAACCATTCTCATGCAACCAATTATCCAAAACCACCATTAATGCATATAAAAGCATAATTAAAACATAAAAAAACCATAACAAAGCATTTATAACCAAAAACCCACAAATTATATGTGGAAACCAAAAATCATACAACATTTAAATCATGAAAACATTGCATAAGTTGCATGCCTTTAGTTGGAAATAATAACGAGGGAATAGAACATGCCTTAAACAAAGATAATGATGGAGAGCAATCACCAAGACAAGCTCAAATTTACTCCTTTAGATGAAGCCCAAACTTCCTTTGCCCAAAACTCTAGAGAGGATTTATGAGTGTTTTCTATGTGTTTAAGAATAGAATAATAGGGCAAGTACCTCCTAATAGGAATATAAGTCATGGGACCTTACTAGGATAAGTAGGGAAATGTCCAAATTTCCCTCACTTAAATTGTATTAAATTCCTTGTCATAGGGTACGACTGACCCTTACGAGTCATACCCAACCTGTATGAGTAGCACCCGCCTCTCATACCCTAGGCTTTCTGTCTTGGACTTAACACTGTCCAAGGTACGATACACAAAAAACCATATCGTATTTAAGTGTACACTGGTACCCTTAAATCGTACCCCTAGTAGAATAGAATTCTAAGTGGATTGAACACTATCCCTCGTATGAGTCCATGGTATGACTTGTACCCTGTCTTATGACTCATGGTGAGATACTCGTACCTAGATCCAACCTAAGTCACTATGTTTAAGGTTAAGTGAATAAACCAAATGATATATAGCTACCAATATGACTCGTACCCCATAGTCGTACCCATTCCAGTAACAAAAATCAATCCCATGAACCAACACTAGTTAGCATACGACTGGACCATACTAACCGTACCCTAGTGTATGAATCATATACGAATCATACCCCATAGTTGTATCATGACTAGAAGCTAGAAATCTAAGAAATTTACTAAAGGTCAAAACCCAAGGTGTTATAGTCTCCCTTCCTAGGAACATTCATCCCCGAATAACAGACAAAGTAGGGGTAACCACAAGAATGAGTCATATGCATTAAAAAATATATTTCTAATCTTCAACAAATTTTGAAAATAAAGAGGAAAAGATATCAATCTTTCCTATAACAAACTTAGAAAGTAAAGATGCATTGAAGACACATACCTTCCGCACAAATCCCAGGAGTAGAAAATAGATTTCGATACTTGGACTTTATGTTCTCACCCATTTCCCATGTAGCTTTTTCCACTTTATTATTCCTTCAAAGAGCATTAACCAAGGCCACATCCTTGGTCTGCAATTGAAGAACCTTTCTATCCAATATCTTCACTGAGATTTCTTCATAAAAAAAAGAATCTGAGATACCCAACCCTTCTAAAGGAACAATCGAAGAAGGATCATCTATGCATTTCCTAAACATGGAAACATTAAAGAGTGGATGAGCCATGCTCAAAGTAGAAGTCAACTCCAGTTCATAAGAAACATTTCCAACTCTTCTCAGAACCACGTAAGAACAAATGAGTCGGGGACTGAGCTTCACCTTCTTACCAAACTACATTACTACCTTCATAGGAGACACCTTAAGGAATACCTTATCACCAACCTAAATCTCTAAGTCTCTATGCCTCACATCTGTATAGGACTTTTTGCGACTTTCAGTACCCTTAAGCCTAACTTGAATCACCTTCTCCATATCCTGATAGACCAAATCCGGATGAAACATATTCATTTAACCAAGCTCAAATAACGAAATAAGAGATCTAGACCTCCTACCATACAGTGCCTCAAAAGGGGTATACCAATACTAGAATGATAGCTATTATTGTAAGCAAACTCTACCAAAGATAGATGCTTAACCAAATTAACACCATAATAAATCACGAATGTTTGAAGCACATGCTCCAACGTGTGAATTGTCCTTTTTGCTTGCCCATTCGACTGCGGATGGAAAATAGTACTCAAGCTAATCTTTGTACCCGACCCTTTCTAGAAAGATTGCTAGAAATGAGATGAAAAATACTTACCACGATAAAAAATAATCAAAATAGATATCCCATGCAGCTTTGCTATCTCTTGAAGATACAACTTCGTATAATCCACTACCGAAAAGGTAGTCCTCACGGCAAGAAGTGAGCAAACTTTATCATTCTGTCCATAATGACCCAAACTGAATCAAATTGGTTTTAAGATCAAGGAAGACCGGTAACAAAATCCATATTGATCACCTCCCTTTTATATTTGGGTAACTCAATTTCTTTGTTCAATCCACCAAGCCTCATGTTCTCAACCTTAACCTATTGACACACTATGTACTTGGCCACAAAATAAGACACATAACTTTTTATACCATTCCACCAATAAATCTCCTTGAGATCATGATATTTATTTGTAAAATCGGGCTGTACAATGTAGCACGATTCATATGCCTCATCCAAGGACATTTGTCGCAACCCATCGTCATTCAAAACACACAACCTCCCTTGGTACCGTAAAGTACTATCACCACTGATCTTAAACACCATTACCTTTTGCCCACTAATATCACTCCTGATTTTTATCAAGATAGGATCTAGAACTTACTTCTCTGTGATATCCACACCAAGAGATAATCGGACCACTTCCTGTACCATTACACTACCATCCTTAGAGTCTAAGAGACGAACTGTAAGATTAGCCAAGAAGGGAATATCATTGATTAATTCCCAATTTTATTTCTACACGTGATCCAAACTCCTTATGGACATCCTACTAAGAGCATTAGCAACCACGCTAGCTTTACCTAGGTGATAATGAAGACTCATATCATAGTCCTTGAGAAGTTCCAACTATGTTATCTGCCTGAGATTATGCTCCTTCTGAGTGAACACAAACTGTAGACTTTTATGACCAGAAAAGATGTCCACGTGTACACTATATAGATAATGCCACCATATTTTCAAAGCAAAGAACAATGCACGAATCTCAAAATAATGAGTAGGATAATTTCTCTCATGTACCTTAATTGTCTAGAAATGCAGGCAATCGCCATTTTATGCTGCATCAAAACACAACTAAGTCCCTCGCTAGATGCATAACAATAAACCATAAACCCCTCACCACCCTCAGGCAATGTCAAAATTGAAGCCAAAGTTATCTTATTTTTCAACTTCTTAAAATTCCCCTCACAACCATTCGACCAAGAAAAAATTACCTTTTTTGAGTCATCATAGTCAAAGGAGCAGCTATCGTCAAAAAGCTTTGAACAAAGCACCGATAATACCTAGACAAACCCAAGAAGCTTCAAATATTAGTTAGAGTGGTGTGTCTAGGCCCCCTTTAAACCACCGCCACCTATTTAGGATCCACCATAATCCCCCATTAGAAATAATATGACCCAAGAAAGTCACAACATTCAACCAAAACTCATACTTGGAAAAGTTGGCATACAACTGATGTTCCTTCAAGGTCTGCAATACCACACAAAAAGATTAACATGATCTGCGTTACTTTTTGATTAAACCAGAATGTCAACAATAAATACAATGATGAACAGATCGAAGAACTACTTGAAAACCCTACTTATCAAATCCATAAATGTTGCGAGTATTTGTTAAACTGAATGATATTACCAAGAATTCAAAGTGCCCATACCGAGTGTGAAAAGTGGGCTTATGACTATCCTCCTCTATTATCTTAAGCTGATGATTCCCAGATCAAAGTTCTATCTTAGAGAAGAACTTGGCACCTTGAAATTGATTAAACAAATAATCTATACTTAGAAGAAGATACTTGTTCTTAACCGTTACCTTATTCAACTGTCGATAGTCAATGCACATCCAAAGGGAACCATCCTTCTTGTGCACTAACAACACTGATGCACCCCAAAAAGACACACTAATACAATAAACCCCTTACCCAGAAGATCCTTAAGTTACTCCTTGAGTCCCTCAAATCAACTGGATTAATTCTATAAGGAGCAATAAATATTAGACGAGTGTCTGGAACCAAATCAATACTAAACTCTATTTCTCTATCCAGAGAAGCAGTAGGAAGATCATCCAAAAAAACCTTAAGAAACTCATTAACAATTGGAACTAATGGTAAAGAAGGACCTTTCAAGTGAGAATCCTTAACTTGAATCAAATGACAAAGACACCCTTTAGATATTAACCTCCAAGTTCTAAGATAATAAATGAACCTATCCCTAGGAGCTAGAGAACTACCCTCCCATTCTATAACTGATTCACCAAGGAACCTAAAGGTAACCTTATGGGTTCTATAATCCAAAGATGTGCAACAAGAGTGTAACCAAGCCATCCCCAGAATAACGTTAAAATCCACCATATCCAGCTCAAATAGATGTACCAAGGTCTGCTTGCTACAAATAAATACCATAAATCCTTATAGACTTTTTTCAGTAATAATTGAGTCACCTACCGGTGTGGTAAAAAAAATGATCCGAGACTCCCCCAGGACCAAAATTAATACATACAACCACGAATGGGGTCACATAATAAAGAGTGCACCCGGATCAAGAAGACAATATATGTCACGACAAAAACTTTGTAACATACCAGTAACGACATCGGGAAATACTTTATATTTCTGCTGAGATGTAATATCATACAAACACTAGATCTAGGAGCAGTAACTAATGCAGAAGTAGCACCACCGGGTGCAAAAGCATAAGATAAAGTAACCGAAGCTTTGACCACTCCCAAAGCTCCCTTACCAATTGGATTATTCTTGAGCATGTAGCCTGGCTGACCATATTTAAAATACTTCTCCCTTCCTTTATCATAATAACCCTGATAAGGATAACCACAAAATCGACCAAAAGGTCATGAATAAATTGAATGACCCTTACTCACCGGATATTGGGCACCCTATTCCTAGAAATTATCACCATCTTGCTGACGCCTATCACCTAATTGCTTTGGGTAAGGAGCAATAGCAGTAGAGAAGGAACCAAAACTCTCCAATTTGTTTTTTAGCCATTTACCTCCATCCCAACCACTTTGCAACTGAGCACTTCCCTGGTAAGAAAACCTATATTTTTTACCCTTCCTATCTTTGAACTCTGCCTATTTTCTCTTCTCATCCTCCACCTGCTGCATGTGGACAATCAACCTAGAAATGTCCATATCTTTGATCAACAATGTTGTCTTGCTTTCCATTATCAAATCTTGAGATAGCCCAGAAGCGAACATTCTTATCCTTCCCCTCACGCCAGCCATCAAATTAAGAGCATACTTGGACAACTAATGAAATTCAAGGCATATTCCTTAATAGACATTCTTCCTTGCTTAATATTTACAAAATCCTTCATCTTTGCTTCCCTCAGCTCTTGGGGAAATAAACAATGAAGAAAGAATCCAAAAACACCAGAAAAGGCACCCTATAAGGATCCCATTCTTTATACCATTGGTACGCAATATCTTTTAGCTGATAAGGTACAAAATTTACACCTTCTACATTAGTAGCCTGCATTACCCTAAATATTTTATCCATTGTATCCAAGAAAGCTTGAGGATCCTCCTCCAACTTCACACTAATAAAAGTAGGAGAATTCAATGTCATAAACTGGACAACCCTTGTGGCCTCTACACACAATCCATCAAACATATCCTACTAGGCTCTGCAGCAACCAACTGAGTAATGATATGAATAAATTAGCAAAATTCTACATTAGACACCTTACCCTGAGAAGGACTAGTAGCAACTAGAGGAACTCCATAATAATCAAGGACCTGAGATCAAGGATGAACTCTAGAAGTAAGATGTATCTTATCAATATTATTCCCAGATGGGACTAAAGAGTTTCCCTGTGTTCCAGATCTATGACCAAACAAGGATTAGAGGAGATTCCAGAACAAAGACTCTAGGATTGAAAATAGAATACAAAAAAAGTGAATCATTCCTAAATGCCCTGTGGCCTCTCTCTTATGAGTGTGGTGTGCTACATACCCCTAAAAAAGAATATATTAGACATGGTTTTGTAGACTCCTAATTTACCATGAACCTAAAACTATGATACCAACTTAACACGATACGACCTGAGCCCTTATCATAATGGGCGTCCCAAGTCCGACTGGGTTCAGAGAATATCCCCATTACCCAACCCAACCTCCAGCCGCCTACGGTGAGTTGGCTAAATTTTAAAAATATAACAAGATAGTATAGTTGGACAGGGACTGACTTTGGGATAAGTCTATTCCTAGACCGACCCCACCAAGCCATCCCATCTACCAAAATATGTCGACCAAACTAATCGATCCAATCTATTACCAAATCAAGGGCCATAAAATGTCCTCCAAATGGGTTCCAACACATAATATAATTAATCCCAAAATGAAATATGATAGATAGTATGAAATTATGGCTAATGGTGTCAAGCCTAATACTAGTGCCAATAATAAGGTTGACACTACTACTGATCCTGTCTATACCAACCCATAGTAGTTCTATAAAATCAACTAACCAAATGAATGCAAAGATTCGATTGGGACATGTTCCTGACCATAGTCAAAACCAATATCCATAAATAATCTAGAGTATAAAATAACATCCATGAATGAGCCTTTTGAATAGATGAAAGATCACCACTTAAATCTAAAACTGACCCTCGAGTGTCCAAATGCTAAGCAAGAGGAGTAGAATAGCCGATTCCTGTATCGTATTGGGATATAGCTACCTAAAAATGGGTTAGCGGGTGAATGTTAGCATAAACTTAGGATAAGGATAAAATAATGCCATCTATAAGACCAAGTAAAACTATCTATATGTATACAAACCATACATATATATTTAGCCATGCAAGGAAAGGGAACCGGGTTTAGCATGATGTTAAAACCCTTATTTAGGATGTGTAGCTTTGCCATCCTAAAACCATCCTTGGGATATATGGGTTAAGCTCCCCCGCTGAAAGGGCCCCAGTGTGTGAAGCTGCACGACTAAAGAAAAGAACTTGGTATGACTAGTACATCTCCCAAAATATAAGTATGACATTATGAACACGGTTACTCAGACCAAACCTCACATCGACAAATATGAGTTTCTAGTTTTGATCCCTTTGGGACCTCCACCTTCCACAACTTTGATATATCTCACCTTTAAACCTAATTAAAATAATTATCAAATAACCAAAACATTATTCATTTATTATTAACCAAGGACATTAGTAGTGGTATCGCCATACTGACTATAACTTGCAAGCATTATCCTTAGCCAAATTTTTTGATATAAAGGGATTCCTATGTACCCATAGATCATATTATCCAATTAACTTGGGGATTCCTATGTACCCCACAAGTATGTTTAGTAAGACAAACCATTCCAAAACCATTTAAACCATTTATAGCATTTAACATTCCATTATCACATTTAAACCATGCACAAATTCCATTTGAAAAACTAATATTATAGTGAAAAAATTATTATAGGCATTTTATCAAACACATTGGGAGCATAGTATTACCAAAAGCATAGTCCATTGATAAATGACCATTCCCATGCAACCAATTATCCAAAACCACCATTAAATCATATAAAAGTATAATTAAAACATTGGAAAACCATAACCAAGCATTTATAACTAAAACCCCAAATTATATTTTAAAACTCAAAATCATACAATATTTAAATCATGAAAACATTGTATAAAATTCATTCCTTTAGTTGGAACTAATAATGAGGGAATAGTAATATACCTTAGACCAAGATAATGATAAATAAAAATCACCAAGAAAAGCCCTAATCTACTCCTTTAGATGAAACCCTTACTTGCCTTGCCCAAAATTCTAGAGAGGATTTAAGAGTGTTTTAAAAGTGTTTGAGTGTATAATAATAAGGAAAATAACCCCTCAATAGGAATATAAGTCATGAACCTTATTAGGATAAGTGGGAAAATGTCCAGATTGCCCTCGCTTAAACTGCATTAAATTTCTGTCATAGGGTACGACTGACCCTTATGAGTCATACCCAACCTGTATGAGTGACAACTGCCTATAATACCTTAGGCCTTCCCTTTGTACCCAATACTATCTAAGGTACGACATACCTAAACCCAATTTAAATTCAAGTGTATGACTAATACCCATAAATCGTACCCCCGACAAAATATAATCCCAAGAGAATTGAATAATTTTCTTACACGAGTCCATGGTATGAATCGTATCTTATCTTATAGCTCATGGTGATCCACTCATACTCAGATCCAGCCTAAGTCAAAAAGTGTAAGGTTAAGTGAATGAACCAAATGACACGTATCCACTAATACGACTTATACCCCATAGTCTTACCCATTCCTATAACCAAAGTTCATCCCACCAATAAACACTGGCCAACATACGACTGGAGCATATCAATTATACCCCAGTGTATGGCTCATACCCTATAGTTGTATCTTGACTAAAAGCTAAAAATCCAAAAAAAATTTCTAAGGGTCAAAACCCTGGGTGTTATAGTTAATATAGTTGTTGATGCCTTGAGATGAAAATCAACTAGCATGAGTAGCTTGGTGTATCTTTTAACG
Organism: Capsicum annuum; assembly: GCF_002878395.1. Lineage (NCBI taxonomy): Eukaryota > Viridiplantae > Streptophyta > Magnoliopsida > Solanales > Solanaceae > Capsicum > Capsicum annuum. The sequence goes on from NC_061118.1 coordinate 124,135,285, forward strand.
CCAAAGAGGACTTTGTCCTTGTAGGTTCAGTCTTTGTCTAACCAGATGGTTAGTTTTGATATTTCGACACTTGGGTATGTTTTGTTATTTGTAGAAGCTAAATCTTCCTTGATGGAGCATATTTGGGCTCATCAGTTTAATGATGCTTGGTTAAGAGTGGTTTAGGATTGTGTGTAGAGAGTAGGTGATTAGGTTAGATTGATTTTAGAGAAAGCTTATTTTTCTAGATACTCCATCTTTTTGGGAGTGATTATGATGTATCATGATTTGAGATAGCACTACTAGTAGGGTGGTAGAAGAAAGGATATATCTTATTGTGTATCTTGTTGCCTATATTTCCATCAGGTGAAGGACGACCATTTTAGGCCTAGTGGTTTACTACAGAGATTACCCATTCCTAAGTGGAAAAAAGAATAGATCACCATAGACTTCGTGATTGGGTTGTCTTATACTTTTCATGTTTTTGATAGTGTTTGGTTCTTTATGGATCAATTGACCGAATCTGCTTATTTTATTTTAGTTCAAATTTCTTTTAGTATTGAGAGGTTGGCCCGCATCTATATCTGTGAGGTAGTTTATCTTCATAGTGTACCAATATATATCATCTTAGATCTAGGTTAAGTGTTTACATGTCAGTTTTGGTAGACTTTTTAGAAGGAGTTGGGCACCTGGGCTGATCTTACTACAACTTTTTACCCCTAGACTGACGGTCAGTCGACACTGACTATTCAGGTTTTAGAGGATATGCTTCGCACTTGTGTGATGGACTTTTATGGTCAGTGGACGCAACATCTAGCTTTGGCAGAGTTTATGTATAATAATTTCTACCATTCTAGTATTTAGATGGATTCTTTTAAGGTTTTGTATGGTTGGTATTTTTGCTCTCTATTTAGTTGGTTTAATGTTTTAGAGACTATACCTTGAGGTATGAACTTTCTTCCTGATATATTAGATAGAGTTTGGGTCATTCAGGATAGACTTAGAGCGGCTTTGAGTAGACAAAACTAATATATAGATCGTAGACTTCATACCCTGAGATTCAGTATTGGTGATCATGTCTTCCTTGATGTGTCGCCAATGAAGGGCATGCTGAGGTTTGGGAAGTGGGGAAAGCTTAGCCCAAGGTATATTGGACATTTTGAGATTCTTCGGACTATTAGTGATGTGACTTATGAATTAGAACTGGCCCCAGATTTTTCATCTGTTCAACCAGTTTTTTATGTTTCCATTCTTCAACATTACATTCTAGAAGAGTCTAGTGTTATTTCTTAGGATTCAGTCCAGTTAGTTGAGCGGTTTAATTTTGTTGAGGAGCCTTTCTCCATTCTAACTAGAGATATTAGACGGTTACATGCTAGAGTTATTTTTATGGTTAAGGTCTAGTGAAGGCATCGACCTATAAATTAGTCTACTTGGGATGACAAGTCTGATATGCATGGTAGTTATCCCTAGCTTTTTGCTTATTCAGGTAATTCTATTGGCCTTAGTTTGAGGACAAAATAGATTCTTAGTGTTGTATGATGTAATATCCTAAATTTTTGTGATTTGCGTGAAATATTTATTATTCTATGATTTGACCATTTACCTCTCCGCATGGTTGTATTCTGGTATATATGGGTTATAAGAATGATTGATGCAGTTCCCAAAGCGTTTTGATGTGGTTTATGTTAGATTGATGTTTTTGATGGTGTTAAAGTCTTACTCGTTAACTTTGGTCAATATCTTTTGATTTGTACATCGGATGGCAAAATAAGCTACGCCAGCAGATCTGAAATGTTTAATTTAGGTTGATAACATGGTTGGTGTTTTAATAGCTTTTATATCTCATTTTGACCCTTAGTTTGAAAAGTTGTGAAATTGGGTTTTAATGGTCAATTTTGTGAACACAACTTTTTTTCAAAATTTTGATACTGCCATTGAGTTTAGAGCATTGAATTTCGTAGGGTAGCATAGTTAGTTTGGCATTCTTGAGATTTTAGATAAATCTTAAGGGGTCCACAAAGACTTGGACTTTTCCAATTCTCCATAACTTGTGCACCACTCAGTTGGAGCAACTACTAAAGCACCACTTATCTACTTTAGTATCCGACTACTAGCTAGTCAAGGGCACTTTAGTGACCCTCATCCACTTAAGTGGATGACGGTAAAGCAGCCCTTGTTTGCTTTAGCAGACTGGCACACTAAGCTGGTACCACTAAAGTGGTTCTTGACTTTTTTAGTGGTGACCGCTAAAGCGGTCACTAGATCTCTTTGGCAGCACCTAGCACCTAGATATGAATAATCCTTTTCGCGATTTTCTTTACTATTTTTTAGATGTGGGGCTTGGGGATCAAGTTTTTAGGCATTTTCTTCTATTTTTAAGGTTAGGTAAGTTCCAGACTCCTATTTCAACTACTTTTCTTTGATTGTATCATTTAAGTTTTTTTTAAACTCGAATTTAAAGGTGGAATTTGGGGATTTTGGCCCAAAAGGCCCAAATCATTATTTCTTTGATTCAAACCCCAATTTCACCCTATTTTATGTGGTTTTTGTCCTTTGAGTTCCTTTAATCCTAGGAAAACACTTTTGGATGTAAATTCTAATTTTACCCTTATTTTTTAAAAACCCATTTTGGGGGTCCGTTTTGACCCTAATTTAGAAGGAGGTAATATGGGTATTGTTGGCTTTCTTTGATGCGTATATTCTATTATATGTTTTAGTTGATTTTGTGTCTATGCATGAGGTGAAAGCTCAGTGATAAAGGCTTGATTGCTCTAGTTTCATATTCAAGGGAGGTTATGGCTTACCTTTCTTCAGATTGGGTTGGATAGTCAATAATAATGTAAAATCATTCTATAGGTATGAGGTTATTTCATAAAATATGTGTTTAGGTAATTTATGTGTCCGTGTGGGGGCCTATGTTGATAATATTTGGTGGTTTTGATACATTATATGTAATGTGTAACCGTGCATGGTCTTATATGATGTTGTTGGCCTGGTAATAATATACTTATGTTTTGTTGCACTCTTTTTGGTGGAAGACACATAGATTTTAAGATTTATGTGGTATCAATGATAATTTTCTAGCATGTTTCACTTGATGGTTTTTGGATTACATTGAATCATGGATGGTTGGTTGATTTGAGTGGATTTTGGGGTTATATGGTTGGTTTATTGGTTGGATATTGGATATTCTCTTTTTGGTTGGTTGTGAGCATTACATCCTCATATCATATTCATTTATGAAATATTAATGCCATTATGAAAAGATTAGAAATACAAAAAACACTTGCTTTTTTTGAAAGAATATATGAAATCTTTAAAAATCATCTGCTAATGTATTTTTCCAAGAGAAGTTATGGATATTGGTTGTATACGGGTTGAAGACCCCTCCATGGGTCTTACCTCGGAGTAGAGCTTGATAAGTGTGGGTTGATGAACCTCCCATGGGTCCTATGTCCATAGCTCAGCTTGGTAGGTATATATGGAGGTTTTGCGATGACTCATGCATCATTATCATCATTATCTGTATTGCATTCCATATACTATGCTTATTTAGTGGTTGTTTTCCTGTTCTTGACTTGATATTATTTGTTCTATCTTCTTATACTTGTATTTGGTGTCTGTATATTTATTCTTCTTTCTCCTACATGTATTTATTATAGTGTATCTAATTGAACTGTTAGTCGAAATAGTATGGGCTACCATTTTGGACATTTTTTAATTGCATGTGTCATTCCCATAGTTTGTGTTTATATGCTTTATTTTTTACTTAAATTAGTTGGCCTATATATCTATTGAGTATAAGTAGACCATACTCATCCATACCATGCCCTTCCGATGAAGATCCAAGTATAAGTTCACTGCATGGATAGCTGATTAAGGTGACATTGGAGTCTATTCGAGGTAGAAATTGATCTATGCATCCATTTTTAACTAACTTTTTATTATTTCACTATCACTCATTTGTATTGTAAGACAAAATTATTCCTTTTGGGATATCCTATGTATATTTTAACTTTAAGTTGTATTAGTAGGTTCGTACACTATGATACCAGGCTTTGGAATATTGTATGTTATCTTTGATTATTTACTTTCGCTATTATCATATTTGTGTGGTTCGGCTTCATTCTAAAAGCCTTGCCTTGGGTTTTGGTATTGATTTCTCATTTAATATTAGTTTGGGTAATAGGCTTACTATTGAATCATTGTCATAATAAATGCATTCATGACCCTTTTTGGGTTATGACAAATTGGTATTAGAGAAACCAGGTTCATTGGTTTTATTGGTGTAAGAATTAGCTGTCTAATAGAGTCTCTTAGATTGGTATATAGATGTCTGTATCTATCTTTGAGATGCTATAAGATGTCTTTAGTAAACTTTCCTTATTTTGTTCCTCATTATGTGAATCTTTCATACCTTGTGTTCTAAGTCATATTTCACTCTTTTCTGTATAGATAGTGAGGACTAGATCCAATAAGGCTAGAGATTCAGATCCATTATTTGAGAAGTGCCTAGTCTAGAGCGTACTTTTTAGTTAGACTCGATGTGGAGGACAAACATAATGATCTGCCTCTTCTAGAGATAGGACTAGGGGATTCTCCCTTGAGATGAGCACATTGAAGATATGGGTCCTACACTGATCCTGCAGAGTTTTTCTGCCTAATCATGAAGGGGTTGTTTACTCAGTTATTGACCCAATTTGAGGGTGCTCTTATGAGTATAGTTGGTATTCCTCTAGCGCTATGTAATTTACCTTCGTCTATTCCAAAGTCTACTTATGGTGTTCCTCTAATTCTGAGTATTGATCCTACTATTTCACCAATATATGCTTATGGTAATCCATAGATATTGAGTACAGTTCCTCCATCGATACCTGTATTTGAGTATGGCATTCCAAAATCTAGAGTTCAACCTTCTTCTATGATGCCTTCTTAGATGGGTTTTCAGCCAGCCAAATTCACTATTTCTCTTATTATTATAAGTACAATTATATCTTCTAAGGCTCAAAAGTGGTTTGATAGATTTACTTATTTTGGTCCTTTGAGGCTCAATGGTGCCATAAGAGAGGATGCCTATGAGTTCTTAATGGATTGTTATGAAAAATTGCATAACCTTGGTCTGCTTGAGTCACATGGGTTGCTTATACTACTTATTAGTTGAGAGATGTATCTAGAGATTAGTGGAGGTCACTGATTGGTTACTGACCTCTTGGTTTGCTAGAGATGACTTATAGTTAGTTTACCGAGGCTTTTTAGGACAGGTTTGTGCCACTCAGTTTGAGAGATCAGATGAGAGATGAGTTTGATCGCTTAGACAAGAGATCCATGAATTTGCAAAGATGAGGCACATTTTTATGCCTTGTTAAGATATTCGTATTCTAGTATTTCCAGTAAGCCTGAGAAGATTCAAAAGTTCATTAAAGGGTTGGATTTTTCTCTTTAGATAGCTATAACTAAGATGGTTCTATTTGGGGTATCATTTCAGAGTATCATGAATTATCCTAAGATAATTGAGTGTAGTATTCAAACATCACAGAGAGGTGCTAAGAAGGTTCATTATTAGGGCGAGTTCAGAGGTCATGCTTCTTAGGGTATAGATTTTTAGAGGCATCCGAAGGTATCATAGTAGGCTAGCACAGGCATCCTTACAGAGTTTAGGTAGTGGGTCTTCTGGTTTAGCATATTTGAGTGGTTGTCTAGTCTCAGTCGTACCTTTTTTGATTGAGTTGGGGCATAAGAATTGTTTTTTATGTGATGAGGTTGGCCATGTGTCTATGGATTGTCCCTGCTGAGCTTTAAGAGTTACTCCTATATAAATTATGTATGGTAAAAGTTTTACTAGAGCTGCCCATAGTGGTTATGGGGTTACTCTACTAGGTGGTTGACATGGACAAGCTATGCTATACCTGCCAATAGAGAGGCAGAAGCCTCTGATGCTATTATCATAGGTATCATCCCTATTTATTTTAGATCTATATATGTGTTATTTGACCTAAGATCGACTTTCTCCTATGTGTCTACATATTTTACTTTGTATTTTGATTCTACTTGTGAGTCACTTAATGTGCCTATCCGCATATATACCCTTATAGAAGACTCTTTAGTGGTGGTTCGGGTGTACCAATCTTATGTGGTGACTTTTGTAGGGCATGAGACTTGGGTAGATTTGATTATCCTTAAAATGGTAGATTTTAATGTAAACTTGGGTATGGATTGGTTATCTCCTTATCATGTTGTCCTGGATTGTTATTCTTCGATCGTGACTTTAGCTTTGCCGTGTGTTCCAAGGAAACCTTGGAAGGGTGTGCTTCATTTGAGTCCAAAAAGAGATATCTTTCCTTTAGGCTCGTCGTTTGGTTGAGAGGGGATGCCTGTCTTAGTTGGCTTATATTCATGATCCTAGTACTACTTCACCTCCTTCTTTGGATTCTATTTGTCTGGTCTATGAGTTTATGGATGTTTTCCCTATGGATTTACTTGGTATGCCTTCGGATCCTAATATTGACTTTTCTATTAATGTTATGCCAGGAACCAAGCCTATTTCTATTCCTTCTTATAGGATGGCCCCAACAGAGTTAGTGGAATTAAAAGATCAGTTACAAGGGTTGTTGGATAAGGGATTTAACCAACCTAGTTTGTCATCTAGGGTTGTTCTTGTCTTCTTTATCAAGAAAATAGATGGATCTATGTGCATTTGTATTTATTATTGGTAGTTAAAAAAGGAAATAGTTAAGAATAAGTATCCTCTTCCTCATATTGATGATTTATTCGATCAGCTTCAGGATGCTTTGGTGTTCTTAATAATTGATTTGAGGTTCGGGTATCACCAGTTGAGGATTAGAGCTTTGAATATTCCAAAGACAACTCTTTGGACTAGGTGTGGTCATTATGAGTTCTTAGTCATGTCTTTTAGGTTAACCAATGCTCCAACTAGGTTCAAGGAGTTGATGAATTGGGTATTTTAATTATATTTTGACTCTTCTGTCATTGTAATTATAGATGATATCTTGGTTTACTCAAAGAATATGGCCAATCACGAGGAGCATTTATGGATTTCTCTTAAGAGATTGACAGATGAGAAGAGTTATGATAAGTTCTTTGAGTGTGAGTTTTTATTAGAGTTTGTCTCATTCTTAGGTCAAGTAGTGACCAAGGATGGTATTATGATCAATCCAACGAAGATTATAGAGGTTCATGATCAGGCTAGGCCTACTTATACTATTGAGATTCAAAGTTTTGTTGGTTTAGCAGGCTATTATCACCATTTTATTGAGGGTTTTTCATCAATTACAGATCCATTAACCAAGTTGACTCAAAAGAAAATTTCCTTTCAGTGGTTCGATGCTTGTGAGGCTAGCTTTCAAAAGCTCAAAGATTTGTTGACCTCAGCTCCTATCTTGACTTTGCCTAAGGTGAAAGTGGGTTTTACCATCTTTTGTGATATATCAGGTATTGGTTTAGGTACTGAGTTGATGCAAAAGGGCAAGGTGATTGCGTATGCTTCTGTTTAGTTGAAGCCCTTAAGAGGAATTTCCCTACCCACGACTTGGAGTTGTCTGCAGTTATTTTTTCTTTGAAGTTGTGGAGGCACTATTTGTATGGAGTCTGTTGTAAGATTTTCTTGGATCATCATAGCCTTCAGTATTTCTTCATATAGCAAGATCTTAATATGAGGCAGCACCATTTCCTTGAGTTGCTTAAGAATTAGGATTTGATAATTCTCTACCATCCGAGAAAGGCTAATATGGTTGCAGATGCCTTAAGCCAAAAGTCGAGTAGTATCTGTAGCTTAGCACATCTTTTGACTCAAGAGAGGCCTTTTTTCTTGGAGGTTTAATCTTTTTCTAATTAGATCGATATTCTTGATACTTTAATACTTGGGTGTGTTTTGGAATTTGATGAGGCTAAATCTTCCTTAATGGAGTGAATTTAGGCTTTTCAATTTAATGATGTTAGGTTGAGAATGATTCAGGATAAGGTGTTGAGTGCTAAGGCTAAGGAAGCCCTTCTTGATCCAGATGGTGTCTTGAGGATTGGTAGTTGTGTTTGTGTGTCGAGAGTGGGTAATTAGGTTGGATTAATTTTGAAGGAGGCTCATTATTCTAGGTATTCCATCCATTTGGGAGTGACTATAATGTATCTTGATTTTAGATAACATTACTAGTGGGGTGGTATAATTGAGGATGTAGAAGATTTCATAGCTTGTTGCCTATATTTCCAGCAATTGAAGGTCGAGCACTTTAGGCCTGGTGGTTTGCTTCAGAGGTTACCCATTCCATAGTGGAAATGGGAATGAATGACTATGGACTTCATGACTAGGTTACCTCATACGTCTCATGGTCTGGATATTGTTTGGGTCTTCATGGATCAATTGATCAAATCTACTCATTTCATTCTAATTCAAATTTCTTTCAATACTGAGAGGTTGGCCCGTATCTATATTCATGAGGTCGTTCGTCTTTGTAGTGCTCCAGTGTCTATAATCTCATATCAAGGTTTAGTGTTCACATCTCACTAGTGGAAGATTTTTCAAAAAGTATTGGGTAGTCGAGTTGATCTTAGTATAAGTTTTCATCCCCAGATTAACAGTTAGTCAGAGCAGACTATTTTTTTCTTAGAGGATATACTATGTGCCTATGTAATGGACTTTGGTGGTCAGTGGGAGCAACATCTTTCTTTGGTGGAGTTTGCATTTAATAATAGGTACCATTAAATTATTAAGATGGCTCCTTTCAAGGCTTTTTATGGTAGGCATTATCGCTCTCTAGTTAGATGGTTTAATATTTTAGAGATTAGACCAGGAGATACAAAATTGCTTTGTAAGTCTTTGGATAGAGTTTGGGTCATTTAGGATAGACTTTGAGCAGCTTAGAGTAGACAAAAGTGATACGCAGATTGTAGACTTTATGCCTTGAGACTCAGTGTTGGTGATTGTGTCTTCCTTCATATGTTGCCTATGAAGGGTGTGATAAGGTTTCGAAAGAAAGTCAAGCTTATCCCTAGGTATATTAGACCTTTTGAGATTCTTTGAACTATTTGGGATGTGGCTTAAGAGTTAGCATTTCCCCCATATTTATTAGTTGTCCATCTACTTCTTCATGTTTGCATGCTTTAACGTCATATTCTAGACAAGTCTTATTTCATTCGTTGGGATGAGATGCTGCCTTTTGTTGAGTAGCCTATCTCCATCCTAGCTAGGGATGTTAGACGGTTGCATTCTAGAGTTATTCTAGTGGTCAAGGTCCAATGGAGGCATTGACCTATAGACGAGTCTACTTGGGGGGTCGAGTATGATATGCGTTGTATTTATCTCCTATTTTATGTTGATTTAGGTATTTCTATTGCCCTTAGTTTGAGGACGAACTACATTCTTAGTGGTGGTTGATGCAATGACCTGACTTTTGGTAATTGTTGTGAAATATTTATTTCTATGTGATTTGACCATTTTCCCCTTCCTATGATTGCATTGTGGTATTTTTTTGGTGTGGAGATTAATGGCATGGTTCCCAATGCATTTTAGTGAGGTTTATGCGAGATTATGGTTTTTGATGGACTTAAAGGCTTACTAGCTAACTTCGGTCAATATCTTTTGATCTGTGAATTGAATGGCAAAATAGACTCTGCCAGTTGGTAACATTATGTGGTTTTACGACTTTTATATCTCTTTTAGACCTTAGTTTGAAAAGTTGTGAAATTAGGTATCATGGGTCAATTTTGTGAAAATAAAGTTTTTTTTGAGATTCTGATATCGCCATTGCATCTGGAATATCAAATTTAATAGGGTGGCATAGTTCGTATGCATTCTTAGAATTTTGGATGAATCTCGAGAGGTGTGAAGAATAGAATTTTTGAAGTCTCCAAAGCTGGTGCACCACGCAACTGGTGCAGACATTAAAATGCTACTTTGACCGCTTTAGCGATAGGCTCTAAAGCACCACTTAGTCGATTGTCTGACTACTAACTAGGCAAGGGCACTTTAGCGGCTCTTGTACGCTCTAGCGGAGGTCACCAAAGCGGCCCTTGTTTTCTTTAGCTGGCTGGCACGCTAAACAGATACCGCTAAAGTGGTTCTTGAATGCTTTAGCAATATCGACTTGACCTCTATAGTAGCACTTGGTACCAGGGTATAAATAATCCTTTTCTTGTTTTTTCTTCATTATTTTTGAGACTTGGAGCTTGACAATCGGGTTTTTGGCGATTTTATTCCATTTCTATGCTTAGGTATGCTCTAGACTCCTATTTCAACTACTTTTCTTTGATGTGATCATTTAAATCTTGTTTAAACTTGTGTTTAAAAGTGGAATTCAGGGATTTTGGCTCGAAAGGCCCATGCCATCATTTCTTTGATTCAAACCCCAATCTTACCCCATTTTCACATAGTTTTCTCTTATGAGTTCCTTTAATCTTACGAAATATAGTTTTGGACAAAAATTTTGATCTTACCCTTCTTTTTTAAAAAACCATTTCGGGGGTCACTTTTGGCCCCGATTCAGACATAGGCAATATGAATATCATTGAATTTCTTTTAATGCATAGATTTTATATTGTATGTTTTAGTTGATTTTTGGTCCGTGCGTGAGGTGAAAGCTTGCTAATAAAGTCTTGATTGCTCTGATTTTGGCATTCGAGGTAGGTTATGGCTAACTTTCTTCATATTGGGTTGGGTAGTTAATAATAATAATCTAAAAGCATGCTATGGGTATTTGGTTGTATCATGAAAAATGTATTTAGATGATTTATGTGCTTGTGTGGGGGCCTATGTGGATCATATTTAGTGTTGTTGAGACATTATATGCTATGTGTGATCATGTGGGGTCTTATATTATATTGTTGTCTTTGTAATGATATATGTATGTTTAGGTGCACTCTTTTAGGGGAAAAGCCTAGATTTTGGGATTTATGTAGTATCACTTACAATTTTCTTGCATATTTCACTTGATGGTTTTTGGATTATATTGGCCCATGGATGGCTAGTTGATTTGAGTTGATTTTTGGCTCACATGGTTGGTATATTGGTTTGATATTGGATATTCTCATTTCTATTGGTTGTGAACATTACATCCTTATATCATCTTCATCCATCTAACATTGGTACCACCATGGAAATACTAGAAATACTAGAAACATTGGCTTTTTTTAACTAGAAAATGTGACATCTTTAAAAACCCTTTCCCAATTTATGTGACAGGGAGGAGTTATGGATATTGGTATTGAATATTGGTTGTAAATGGGTTGACGAACTATCCATGGGTCTGACCTGGGATAAGATCTCGATAGGTGTGGGTTGGCAAACCTCCCTTAGGTCCTATGCCCATAGATCAGCTCGGTAAGTATATATGGAGGTTGTGCGATGATCTCATGGATGATCATCATCATTATCTTCATTGCATTCCATTTACTGTGCTTATTCTGTGATTGTTTTCCTGTTCTTTTGATATCTATTCATTTGATTGTATTTTTGTTCTTTTTATCTATTCATTTGTTCTATCATTTCATACTTGTATTTGGTGTATGCGTATATCTGTTCTTCTTTACCATACATATATTTATTATATAAGTACATAATAGAACTATTAGTGGAGACGATGTGGACTACCATTTGGTACATTTTCTGATTGCCGGTGATGTGCCCATAGTTTGTGTTTATAAACATTATTTTCTACTTTACTCAATTGACCTATGATACCTATTGAGTACAAGTGGACTGTACTCATCCCTACTGTGCCCTTTTAATGCACATCTAGGTATGAGTGCACCAAATGGATAGCTGATTCAAGCGGTATTTGGAGTCTATTTGAGGTAATGACTTATCTATACATCTGAAGTTGACTACTACATTTTCTTATTTAGACTATGTCTTATTTGTATTTAGAGTCAGAGTTGTTCCTTTTGTGATATTCGATTTATATTTTGACTTTTAGTTGTATTAGTTAGTTCTTACACTATCACACCAGGTTTTGGGATATTATATTGCATCTTTGATTAGGTACTTCTGCTATTATCATATTTTTTTTTGACTTTGTTCTGCAAGTTGTCTTAGGTTGTGGTTTGATTTCTTATTTCATATCAGTTTGGGTGATAGGCTTACTTTTCAAGGCTTGCTGTGACATACCATCATCACCCTTGGTTCTTCGGTCGTGACACTAGGAAATAGTCTACCCAAGTTTTTAATTACCCCTTTCTTTTCAATTTTAAACTAGAATGAGGCTTTATTCTAAAAGCCCCTTAGGGTTGCCTCAAGTTTCTATAGAAAGGGATAAGTGGGAATGTGCTTAGACGGGGTACAACTCATGAGTTCTTGCATATTTCACGACAAAAATCACTAGGATTGAGTTATAAGTTCAAGTTCATGCATCCATTGAAGCTGGTTAGCACCCAAGTAGTCTAGGTTTAATTGAGCAGCAAAGCCATATATTAGAAAATATATGCATAACATAGATTGATAGGTTATTTTCTGCATAGGCATACTGGAAAGGTGTTTAGATTAATAAAATTGGTAGATTAGGGTTTTTGGAACGAGACTGATATTCTCAAATAAGTGTTGTGATGTTAATGACGCTGCCCTTATTCCTTGTGCATAATTAATCGCTTCGAGTGTAAAAATATTTGGTTATTGTAGGGTTTTGTGGTTAAATTAATAGATGTCAATGTGTTGGATGTGAATGCCTTATTCCTTGTTTAATAGATTGATTGTGTGGTTAAGAGAGGATATAGAGTTAAGATGGAAGGTTGGAAGTAACAAAGTATAGATTATAAAGGTTGTGTGTGTTGATTCTGAATATTAGTAGTCCAAGGTTTATTCTAAAGTAATGTGCATTCCTAGTTCTATATGTTATTTAGCCCCAAACATTATTATTTGTGGAAAGGTTTGACGATGGTTGAATTATGGTTTAAGACTCAAATTAGCTTATGTGCACATGCTAACTGCCTCTTTATCTACTTTTTTCAATGCATGATGTGAATATTAACTCATTGGATAATAATAGAAGTTGTTTAATCACCTGAAATGAGATTGTGTAAAAAGACTTGTTTTAAAGTGCAAGTGCGGTTATGTTATCTCATATTGTAACTGTACATGTTGTAACATTGGTTGATATTGTGAGATAAATCGATAAAGGTCATCATCATGAGATTAGTGAAATTTAGGAACTTTAAGGGTGTGAACATTGAAAGAAGGGTGATATAACACTTGGTTTGGGATAAGCATGGCAGAAACTATATCTCTGGGTTATTTGGTACATGGATTGAGCTCTTCCCCTATAGGTTATGGTTTATGGGCAATTATAAAAATCATAGCATATGTGTACATGATATTTGATAAGTTTGACAATTTGATGAATAGATCGGGTTATGTTATGGTTATTGTGTTGAGTTCCATAAGCAACCAATTTACAATTTTGTTGTTATTTTGATCCATAATTGGTCTGGGATATTGATTTACTTTGATTGAGTAATTAATCATTTAAATTCCATGAAAAGGTAGTTATGGTAAGGTTGAGTTAAATTTTACGTGTCATGGTAATTATACTTATTCATGCTTTCCTATTTGACTTGAGTTGGTTGTGTTAAGGTAGTTGTGGTTCGGTGCTATACTACATGAGATGTATTATCATTCCTAATTGAGTACTAATATACATGTGTAGGTGAATATGTGTGGTCCCTAAGTGGTGGGTCTTTCCATAGGTAGGATTAAACATGAGTTGGAGTAACTAGTTATTAATGGCTTGAGGATTTGTAGTGACTATGTGTTTTTGGGTTCATATATGGAGTAAATGATAGTGCATTGCTAGAAGTGACCTAAAGTGTTGAGACTAGTGAGATAAATCTAAATATGGTATGGTGGTTGACTTGTGGATTAGTGTGATTTTATTTTAACTTTCACATATTTTTTATTGGGTGGTAAAGGTTTTCCTATCTAGGTGGATAGAGTAGGTGACCTCACAATCTGATTAGTTGGGTTGTGACGGTATCAAAGCCTAGGTAACTAATATCACAAGTACAAGAGCAAATGTCTAATAGTGTCTTACATATGGCGTGTTAACATCCACATCTAATCTTTGGGAAGCTATGGGACATTCTAGGAACTATTCCCTTCTTTATTTTCTTTTAAGCTGTCCTAGAGGATTATTTGTATGGGTTGAGTCTAGTTTGTATCTCTTGATTCCAATTGATATCTCAATTAAAACAAATGGAGGTCCCCTGATTCTATTTGGGATAACATAAGCAATAGGATTAGAACCTTCTGGTATCTAGACGTAACGACTATGTTTAAATTATTAGATGTGAAACTCAAATTGATATTTAGGTGAGTTGCAGCTGATTTGATGTTTGGAAATTTGTGATAAGTGTAGTGGTGGTAAGTTGACTATGTGTTGTTGATTGAGAAGTTGTATGGTATGTGATTAAATGAAAAGTTGATGCTTGAATGCTAATCATTGTGGATGGTACATGTAAAGGTGGTAGATGAATTTATAAGTTGATTATAATTTTCCTCACTTTATGTGACTGTTATGTGAAAGGCATAAGTATGACAAATGTTAAATTTTTGGGAAAAGTCTAGTAGATTTAGTAATGTTGAATCCATAAATCTATAACTAGGTGTAAGATTTGTATTTCGATTAGTTGTTAACTTTTTCAATTGTGGGATTCTGATTTTGAAATTATGGTTTATCTGGTGTATAACATCAAATTAAAGTATGCGTAAGGGAATAAGAGTAAGGGAACTATAGGAACTGGAAAAATATTTTGGGCCACTGCCAGTAGGCTGCTATAGTGGGCACTATCACACTACTATGACCATGCTATTGTGAGAATATTCTCGTCATTGTGGTGCGATGGGGTATGCATACTGCTATACCAAGGATGGACCTTGGCAAAATCATTTCCCTATTTTCCCCAATATTTTCATTTCATTTCTAATCTATCCAAACACATATATAAGTTTCTAGATATCAAATGATTAGAGTGACATATATGATATAAGATAATGCTTGTGTATTCATTACTAGATTAAGAAAGCATGCATCATGTGTGTGAAAATAATAGAATTATTTGTTATATGCAAAAAATAGGGGAAATCCAAATCCAAAAATTAGTAATAAATTATGGGGAGGAGCGGTAGACTGACATGTACTCGTTCATCTAGATGGACGCCACATCACTTTCATGGACTGAGGAAGCGGATCCCTATTCTTCAAGGCTACTAAAGAAGGAGAAATCCTACACATCCTCCCCCTCTATCTAAGGAAGTACCTTATCAGGGATAGCTCAATTGATCATGACCTTAACGATCTTCCACATCGGGGCTAACATGCGATCCGGAGAGCGTTTTTTCTTCTTCTATTAATCCATCTCCCTCTGGAGCTCTACATAGTCTTGAGAAGTACCGAGTGGGCTGTAGAAATAGAAGGGGCTGAAACTTGGGGAGGAAAGTGAGCAAGATCCAGAAATCTCCTCACAACAGCCATGTCCTACCCCAGATGCTCATAGGAAATTAGGGACTATGTGGGAGGGGCATCATCATCCACATCCTTCTTTGTTGCTCTCTCCTTTGGTGCCTATATTTCTATTCTTTCTATTTCAGTGTGGTGCACCACTGAATTTGTAGGATGAAAATGTGTCCCACACTTCAGGTCCCTGACAATATTCTCCCTAACCCACCCTTGCAATATGGAGCCTTTTTGTTGCCCAATATAAGCCCTTCCATGCCAATATGTTCTATACCCCCATATTTAGATGAATCCCCCGCATAGTAAAATCCATAATTAGAGCCTAATGGTAAGTCACATTAGAAGTGTTACTTGAATGAGGAATCCTCTAAGTGACCAGATTTAGCCATCTCTGAGCATTGCAATAAAGTGCGTGCTCCTAATCCCCTCAAGAATGGTCCAGTAGTCTTTTTCTCGATCTACTCAACAGTAAGTGTCCCTTTGCTACTGCATGTTCATATCTTGAACCTTGGCCTCGTACTCAATATTAGGGACATCAGGCGCCCCCAAAACCTCATTGATCCTATCACATCCATAGGGATATGTATTCCCCTAATATGAATAGTAGTGTGAGGGTCGTCTCAGAGCACTTTTGGGAGGATTAAAAAGAACTCCTTGGACTAGCCTGAGACTTATCTCAAGGAGACTTTACTAACTTTTAGAGCCAATTGTAGAACTTTAGAGCTACCTCCGCCACATAGCTGAACCCCTTTTCATTGAAGAAGCCCATACTTTAGTAGTCTCGATATCTATCCTGAAAGTTATATTTAGTTCCATCCATGAAGTTAGTATCCCTATAAAAATCATGGAAAAGCAAGTTACAATCCATTGAAGTGTTCAAATAATTGTAAGTTTTAGTAAAAATCTAAGTCTCAAAAAATTTTAGGGAGACTATTGTTTTCCTCCCGCTATAACAAAATGTATCATGCTACCACATGAGCTATAGAGGGATGAGGCTAATGTAGTGGCCTTTATCTTCCCTAAACTTGAACTGTTGCATCAATAGCATCTTTCAAAAAATTACTTGTTTTCAATTTTGTAAACACAAATTAGGGTTGGGAAAGTGTCGTGAGACAATTATATGCTAAAATCTAGGTGTTTAAACCCCTATACAAGCCCTAATTGTCAATCATATTTCAAAAAATAACACTACACATTATACTCTTGTTCAAACACCAAATTAGGCATAAACCTCATAAATCTTACGCCTAGAATGCAATAGGGGCACTGTAAATGTAAGAAAAGCTACCATGCTTTATAATTTTGTTCAAATCTAAAAGATTACAATTTCAAAAATAACCCCAATGCATATGTTTTCTAGGATTTCAAGTGTAAAATGGTGATATTGATAGTAAAAAGAATAAGGACAAAAAGTTATAACGTGAATTACCCTAATTCAAACACTTAGAGCAAGTTGATCAAAGAGAGGGGAGGAGTTTTTGAGTTTGAAATTTAGAATGGGTGTGAATTTTTTCAAGTCTAAACACTGCCTATCTTGCTATAGCAACCTTCTGCTCGCTATGGCTGTACCTTTATAACAGGAGTATTGCCACTATAGCAGGACCCAATCCACTTTTTATCATGACCCAAAATTAGAGGTCATGATGGTGCCTACCTGAACCTAGCCTTGGTAGGTAAGCCGAATCCCACAAAGGAAAGGAATGATCGAAATATACTATAAATAATTCAATTTGATACTTCTGGAATAAAGTCAGGACATAATATGTAAACAACATAATTATCGGAATGATGACCATAAATCCCCAAAACCTAGAGTCATATATGTGAAGAGAATCCAAAATAGAATAATACATAAGTTTGTCTTTGAAAACAAATAAAGACAAATAATAATAAGATGAGGATCGAAAGTCTTCCCTAAATGTTGGAGTTCACTAGTACTTTGAGAAGTCAACCTCGTTCCATACCAATCAGCCACCATAGATTACAATCATACTGGGATCGGAACTGAAAGAGCATAAAACTAGGAGTGAGTACGGTCTACTTGTACTCAGTTGGTATCATAGGCCGCCCTAGCAATGTAGAAAACTAAACAATTAAAGGTTACCATAAACACACTTCCACCTGCATACATAAAAGTTTCTAAATGGCGGTTCATACTATATATCCTAACAATTTCTACAATATAATATATAAGTATAACTGCACACTAAAATTTGAAAAAACTAAGTACGTGAAAACAAATACCTAAGGGAAATAAAATAATGAAATTATGGGGGGATAATGATGAATCTAAGCCATCACATGACTTTTTATATATACCTTTCGGGCCTTAATACTTCAAGATAGGACACATGGGGGGTTAGTAAACTATGTACTTTCTTAAATCTCAATATCAATCACCCTACCAACACAAATCACAGTCATCGGTTTTATAAAGTGTTTTATTTTCTATAAAAATAAGTGTTTTTGGTGGTACTAGTATCTCAAAATTATGTATGCATGAAATGAGGAAGTAATGCTCACAACCAATTAATATGAACTTGATAATCAATTCAATACAGGTATAAATGAGCTCAAAATCAACTCAATATATCAATAATTCATGATATAAGTACACGCTAAGAACCACTGGAGGAGATAGTCATGTAAGACATTAATAATATCATTTCAAATGCCTCACCTAAGCATCACTATAATGATTGAGGCAAATAATGCTTAAATAAGGCCTATAATAACTATTCAAGGTCCAACCATAGGTATCACAATCATAACAATGGTATTAATGCATAAATAAGCCCAATAATATTAAATAAAGACTCCATTCTGACATGAAATAAATATATATCTCATATGTCAATAAAAAATACAAATAAGCTTCCATATGGGCAGCACGATAATAAAAATAATAATATTTAGATATAATCCCCACATCTAATTTTCCAATTGATATGCCCAAATTACAACTCTCGTTAGCAAGTGTAAGCGGTCACTGTCAAATATAAAAACCAACTGGGTTGGGTGTCGAGTTCAATAGGGAATACTGTGTTCACTAAGTATTGTGGTTGTTATTAGAATATTGATCAAGGGTTCTAGAATAAAGTAGGGGGTTTTGATTTATCAATTGTATTCAAATACTTATCACAGAAAGTAATCCAAATGTTGATTGTATTGGAAATAGTAATTGAGTAAGAGTAGTCAAACTAGAGTTATGGTTGCCAAGATGCTTAATCATCTAGGTTTTTGACCTATTTTGAATTCCCAATGAACAATTCTAATTGCAAGAGTAATTGAATTCTATGGTTTACCCATTATTTTCTCAACCTAAATAAGTATCTTATCCCTTAATTCATTCAACTTAAGGAACATATTATTTATTCAACTATATTCTCACATGGGTTGATCCAGTTAAGGCATCTACCCTCCGTCCAAAGGTTAAAGCCTTTCGAATTATACAAACCTTTTTTTTTCAACAAACACTTTTCTATTCGAACAAGTGATGTTCTTGGGCTCACTTTTCAAGTTTGCAACCAAGAAAAGTCATTAAAGTGAAGAAGGTTTTATGAAATTTCAATTAATCATGGGATCTCCTAGATTCATAACCCCCAATCCGCTATTCGCGTCAAGGTTCCCATAACCCTAGTTATGGGAGCTTACCCACACATCTCCATCACAGACAGAGAAGAAATAATTGTGTTATTCATAAATTAATTTAGAATTTACTTACAAAAGTCACAATTCTTGTTCTTTAATCTTCAATGGAGAAAATGATAATGGAATCTAGATCCACAATTCTAGAATGAATCCAAGAGAAAAAACTACATAAAATATGTTTCAAGTATGGAAAACTCTCATAATAGATAAAAGATAAAAAGATCACCTTAATAAAACCTAAAACTGGGTATTTATGTGTTCCCAAGTAAAAAGGATTTAAAATTCGAATTCAGAAAAAAATGCGTCCAAATTGTGTAATACCCCAAAGTTTCCTAACTAATTTTGTCTCAAGAATGCCTAGTATTATCTTCTAAATTGAGTGATTTTTATTCCATGGGGAATTCTTAAGGTTTTCACTTTTTTTCATGTGGGAAATTCAATAAGCTTTCCATCTATATAATATTCGCCTAAATCCGATAACCAGGTAAAAAGTTATGACTATTTCTAGTTTCCATTGTAAGACAACGCCATATTAGTTAGTGGCGTACCGCGCCATAAGAGAAAATGGAATTTCTAGTAAGGGTTTGCGATAGTGGTTCATCACACCAAACTTCTAGATCACAAACGAAGTGGCAACGGGATGGCTCCATGTTGCGCCATTCCCTTATTTGCCAATTTACAAATTCCAGTGACACGGCGTGCCAGCGTCGCATTACACCAGAGCCACGTCACGCTAGAGGTCCAGTTCACGAAATTTTCACTAATTTAAAAAAAGTGTCCAAGGTTAAAAGGGTTAATTTCCCACCCCTATTTAAGCCCTTTAATATGAGATTTAGCTATTTGGAACCCAAAATAAACTAGTTCTCTCAATTTTCTCTTAAAACAAGCTAGGGTTTCAATTGGGGATTCAATTTCAAGAAAGTCTCTCCATCAATCTTCACTAAAACAAGAACTAAGCTATGCGTTGTGTTTATTTATGGATTCCTTTCACCCATAAAGCTCAAGAATCCTCTTTCAAATTGCAAATAATGATGTTTATGTTGTTGGTTGATTGTAACCATGTTTGTCTTGTTATATGATACCCAAGTTGAAATATTTATGTGTTTTTCATGAAACTACATTAGCAAGTAAGTGAAATCCATAAATTAAGTTATTTATAATGTGTCAATTATATAATTAAGCCTATGTCCTATGGGTGCATGCAAGGTGTTTGATAAAATGCCTAGGAAGATAGAAATTATGAACTATGGCTAAATTGTGATCCAAAATGACATTCATGTTATTCTTATGTATTGAAATTTATTTGTTGGATTGTTCATGAGTTAGCCTTATGAAATTATGCTATGTATACATGCTATCTTATTCACGTACCAAGCTATGATAATCAAATGCCCTTGAAATATCTCCAATTATTGTATTATGGATTTTTGATGATTGGTCATACATTCAAAAATGTCATGCCTTGTCAGTTTCCTTCCATTGAGTATTGGGGGTACTTGTACCCAAAAAATATAGCTGTGTGCCTAGAGTCAATGAAATGTTTCACGATATCCTTAGTCAATCCATGATCTATAGAACTTAGTCAGCCATGTGACTTAGAAAATCCCAATAATTTATTAATCTCAGTACTATTCCATCATTCAACGGAATTAAGTTAATTCAGTTAAGTAATTCATGTTCTGTGTCAATTCATATGGGAGTAGGAGTTATAACCGAGTCAACCCAAGGATGGGAACTCACCTGTTATATGAGGGTGTGATTCTTAGAAGCAATCCTTGCATTCCAGAACTGTGTAGCTAGCGTAGGTTAAGACATCATAGCCTGCTATGTGAGGGTAGATGAGGTGGATTAACCTATTATATGAGGGTTTCCACCATTCTCACTAGAATTACCTATTATATGAGGGTTACTCACAGATTTTCCTTACCAGTGGTGCAGTATTGACTCCCTTCCAATTGGGGTTATAGATTGGACCCCAACTCAGCCATAGTGGTTTATTAGAGGCATGTCAGTTAGATAAATACTTCCCATAGTTTTAGTTACAGAATTCAGGACTGTCAGATATAGTCATTTAGTCTTGATATTAGAACTCAAATAGTTCTACAGAATTCAGGACTGTTAGATACAGCCAACTCAGAACAGTACGAAACTCAGTTAGTTCCATCAGATTTAGGACTGTTAAATATAGTCACTCATGTTATCAGTTATATCAGTCCTCATAATTCAGTTATTAGTCAAGATATTTATCAGTAAACTCATGTTATCACGATCTTAGATATAGTTACTATATGTTCATTCATGTATTCTCACATTCATATTAATCAGTTAGCCAGTATTGTTCATGCATATGAACCCCATGCATTTTTCCTACCTCACATGCATACCAGTATATTCAAAGTACTGATGCATTTGCGCTATGGTATTTTATACCATAGGTCCAAAGCACGAGCTCTAGAGCATTAGTAGATTCTAGATATCCGTAGTCAGTTAGCAGTGAGTCCTCATCCTTTGAGGAAATGATTATATTTTTTATTATCACATTAATTAATTTATTATTTGGAGTTAGTTGGGGACCTGTCCCATCAACTCCTTATTTAGATAGTTTAGTCAGTTAGAGGATTTTAGTGTAGTGTGTTCATACAGTTATTTCAGTGTTTTGGGTATTTCATATCCAATCCATATGTTATGATTCATCAGTTATGTTATAGATTTGAACGTTATGGCCTTTTAGTTCATATTTCTGCATTTATATAGTATATCATGCAGTATACAAATATAAATATCAGTTATGGGTTAGCTTGTTGTCTTTTAGGGCCATGAGCAACGTGTAGCATTCCAGGTACTAGATTCGGGATGTTATAAATTGGTGGCCAAATTGGTGGTCAACCATTTTCACCATCGCTAAGTGTTCTGAAATCCTGAATTCAGCCTGAGTCTTGTGGTCAGGTTAGTGGTCCACCATAAAACTGGTGGTCCACCATTTTGACTGTCACTAGGTCTTCTGAAATATTAAATTATGTTTTAGGTCTAGTGGTTAGTTTGGTGGTCCACCACAAAACTGGTTGTCCACCATTTTGACCACCAGTGGTGTTTTTCTTCTAATTTCCTAAGTCTTCTCTTTCAGCTAGCTCCTTACCCTGAAACACTAAAATCTAGCATGAAATCCAGCCTTGGTTGCTTGAAAACATGCAATTTTCCTAAGAAAAAATGCATAATGTTTCGTCAAAAGCTGAAACATCAACACCCTCAACTTAAAACAATTTATTGTTCTTAAGAAACTACATAATACCATACTACGATGCTTAATTAAGAGAAAAATAACATACCTATGACAGTCAATTATCAATTTTAGTTCAAAACACATTACCCTCTCCAAGTTCAATCACTTTAAACCCAACTGTGTATATTAATGAAAGTCAATAATGTGACACAAAGAAATCAAGCCATGGCATCACATTAGCAATAAACAATCACGCATATATATAAGTTACACTACCTAAACAAGTAAACAATCAATAATACAACCCATGTGCCCTTACAACGAAGAAGTCCCTTCTTACTTATATATGAAATCAAATATGTCAATACAGGGACGGTTAAGAGACACTCACTCTCAAAAAGAATTTCCAATAAATGTATGTCAAATACCATAAGCTTGACTTTATTTTCATCACCTAAGCTTTCAAACAATTAAGTTAGGATCACTCTAGGACTTTTCTTCAGCTTGTAACGCAGGCTTGAGGCTGGTATGATACGTAAAAATACTTTAAGTGATAGGCCTCCTCGGCACTACACTAAATTTTGGAGTCTCACTTATTAACCCTTAACTTATTTCTCCGTTTCTTTATTAAAGAAACTTCAGGCTGGGTGCGGCCTTTTAGTCTTTAATTTTCTTTTTTTCACAACTTTTCTTTTCTTATTCTTTTTCTACCTTACCCAGCCTTGCAATCTTTTCTCTCATTTTACCTTTCTTCATACTCACTTTACATCACGTACCCCTACAATAGCGCCCTCAACTTAGGTTATTTTCTTAAGTCAAAGTGCATATTGTCCAAGGAAGAAAAGGGCCAAAATAGGTTTATTGTAATACAAATGGGAAGGTGATAGGTCTACAAGAAAAATAGGCACACAGGCTCAAAATTAGGATCAAGGGATATCATTCACACATGGAAGAACATTTAGGCTAAAAGTGGACTAATATCAAAAATGGCCTATGATCTTTTCCTAACCACTATCCTACAACCTAGGCAAGACTAACTGGGCAAGTTCTGGATTTAACACACAAAGAAACTTGGTATTATCTCACACACACTTGGCACAAAGGTATATCACAAGCTACAACCTGACCGGGTTATGAAATTATTAGCAATGATCATTGTGTCCCTAAAATTAATGCCATACAAAGGTTCAAAATAGTCCCATATAGGTGCATATCACACCGTTACAAAATAGACAATTAGAGAGGTATTTATCATTTGTCCCAGAAATTAACAAAAATATGTCAACTACTCTAGATATTTATTTTTCTCCCAGTTAACCATAAAATATCACAAAATAAAACACAATACACCTAAACATACCAGCTTTACTAGGAATAAGACTCCAGTGAAAAAAGACATGGTAACAAAAACCCGAAGAGGATATCAACACCCACTAGTAGACCCACACACTCTCAACTTAAAATCATGCACTATCCCCAATGCATCAAACCAAAATGAGAGAGTTAGAAACATACCTATGGCACCATAGGTGTGAGGATTTGATGTTAACCACATAAAACAAATACAAACAACAGAACACCTTGGGTTGCCTCCTAATTAGATCCTGATTTAACATCACGACACGACTCGATCATCTTATCTACTCAAAATTTGTCAAGATACCTTATTAATACCTCTTTACTTCACTTATTGAATCAAGAAAATGCTTTATTCCTAGTCTATTCTCTTTGGAAGCACTAACACTCTTGCTTTCAAGTTCAACCACACTAACCATGGTCTCCACAATAGACCTATCCTTAATTGGTATATCTCACCCATCTTCGTAGAATACACCAACAATCGAGAAGACACTCATCTCCTTTTATTATTTCATAGATTTACACACTTCAAAACTAACCTCTTTCCCGTTGAGCCAAAATTTCATCTTATTCAACTCTAGGTCAACTGGCACTCTCCCAGTTGCTAAGAACAGCCTACATAAAATTATGGGTACTTTGAAGTCCACTTCAAAATCAAGAATTACAAAGTTGGTAGGAAATATAAATGCTCCCGGGTTTGCCTTTTTTTGCACCAAAGACCATATGAAGGTAGCACCACAATGATGGAGATTGTCCACCGGCTCATAGCTAACTGTCCACTTCTTCGTGGCAAGGTCTTTCATAAAATTTTCATACCCAGGCATTTGTTCCAATACCTTCACCAATGGCAAATTGATCATCAACTGCTTAAGCATGGCTGTAAATTTGCCAAACTTTGTGTTGTCGGCCTTCTTCTTTAATCTATGAGAAAAGAGAGATAGTGGTTTTGGTAGAGAAGTCACCACTACTTCCTTTTTGTTGTCTTTCCTCTTTTATAATCCATCAACCAGTTGACGATTAGAAGGAACATAAATGTTATCCTTCTTCTCAAACTCCATAGGATTACTATTTTCAAGCTCGACATCTTTTTTAATCACCTCTTCAAAAACAGCTTTGCCCACAGAAGGTCCTAGTAATACCTTACCACTCTATGTGGTAATTTTCATGAAAGATCCATCATTTTGAGGGCTCTGAACTATATCACTTAGCAAAGTCCTATTCTTTCTTTGGTTGAATGTTGTGGATAATTGGCTTATCTGCTGCTCTAGTTGTTTGATAACAGTTGAGTAAGAATTTACTAATTGACTCATGGAAGATAAGTCACTCTTCATCGTCATCACCCCAATATTTTTTCCTTAACTCTCTTCAATAGTTTCTCCATCATGTCCTTCATGGACATTTTGCCTGAACTGGTGGCAGCATTATCACAACTTCTAGGAAGTACATACAGTCCAATCATGTCATTATTATTCTTCCAACTCATTTAATTTCTATCCTTCTAACCAAACTTATCGTAATAGTTCTCACCTTGGTTTCTTCAACTATTGCCTCGAAAACCCTTTGATTATTTAGATAGTTTGCTTCTTCTTCTGAATAAGAGTCAGCTCAGCCTTGGGATCCTACAGATTTCACTTTCTCAGTCTTTCCAGATAATAAATTCTTGGTCAACAAATCCATTTGCGTCTTTAGGTGTGCCATGTCCTGGTCATATTTCTCTTCCTTCTTGCATTGCTATGCAGTCATACCACCAGACACAGTAGGGCTTGCTACCATAAAATCCTTGGTATGCCAAGCCCTACTCTATTTGATCATCCGATCAAGCATCTCCGAGGCCTCTGGAAAAGTGAGATCCATAAATTGTGAGTTAGTCTATTGAGTCATAGTCTTGCCTCTCCAGATAGAGATAATGGAAATAAGCGTAGTCGAATATCATTCTATCCAACTCCCGAGTAATCAAAGGATTTACAAAGAGTTATAAAGTTCACTAAATGCATATTAGGATTATCACCAAGGAGTCCACCAAACAACCTCTTTAGATGGAAGAGTTGAATAATCATGCTTGTAATATTAAACTTAGCTTCTGGTTCTAGAAGTAGAGGAATAATAGCTCCACTAGAACCTGCTTCATCCATTCCATCCTTGTCATTATTAAGATCAAACTGTATAGGTTGACGATTTTGCCTTGCTCTAAAAGGATTATTTCTGTATACATTTCAATTCACCGACATAGCTACATTCTCTGCATGCCTTGGGTTAGCAGTATCTAACAAGTTCTTGTTCCTCAAATAATCATCATCATGATTAGGATAACGTGTAGGTTGACCATTATTCTATTGATCAATCTAGGCTCTAGCCACGGTGGCTAGTCTTTCAGCAGACCTGCCAATTAACTGTGGTTCTGGATGTACTGGTAATAATGGTGCACCTGATCTCTGTGTACTTGGCATACAAAATAACTACCCTTCAATAATAAAAAAAAACAAACAAAGGTAAAATTTGGGAAACTTGACCTAAGGTCAATTAACAAATGCAAACTTAATTTACAATCGTATTTCCCAGCAACTGTGCCAAAATTTAATACACCTAAATAACAACTCTCGTTAGAAAGTGTAAAAGGTTGATGTCAAATAAAGAACCCAACTGGGTTGGATGTCGAATCCCACAGGGAATACTGTGTTCACTAAGTATTGTGGTTGTTATTAGACTGTTGATCAAGGGTTCCAAAATAAAGTGGGAGTTTTGATTTATCAATTGTATTCAAATGCTTGTCACATAAAGTAATCCAAATGTCAATTTTATTGTAATAGTAATTCATCAAGAGTAGTCAAACTAGAGTTATGGTTGCCAATATACTTAAGCATGTAGGTTTGTGCCCTATTTTGAATTCCCGATGAACAATTCTAATTGCAAGACTAATTGAATTCGATGGTTTACCCATTAGTTTCTCAACCTAAATGAGTAGCTTATCCCTTAATTCTTTCAAACTTAAGGAACATATTATTTATTCAACTATATTCTCACATGGGCTGATCCGGTTAAGGAATCTACCCTCTATCTTAAGGTTAAAGCCTTTAGATTTACGTAAACCCTTTTTTTCCCAACAAACACTTTTCTATTCGAACAAGTGATGTTCTTGGGCACACTTTTCAAGTTTGCAACCAAGAAAAGTCATTAAAGTGAAGAAAGGTTTATGCAATTTCAATTTATCATAGAAATATCCTAGATTTACAACCCCCAATCCGCTATTCGCATCAAGGCTCCCATTATCCTAGTTATGGGAGCTTAGCTACACATCTCCATCACAGAAAGAGAAGAAATCATTATGCTATTCATAATTAATTCAGAATTTACTTACAAAAGTTACAATTCTTGTTCTTCAATCTTTAATGGAGAAAATGATGATGGAATCTAGATCCATAATTCTAGAATGAATCCCATAGAAAAACTACGTACAATATGTTTTAAGTATGGAAAACTCTCATAGAAGATAAAAGATAAAAATATCCCTTAAATAAAACCTAAAATTGGGTATTTATATGTTCCCAGGTAAAAAGGATTTAAAATTCAAATTCAAAAAAAAAATGCATCCAAATTGGTGGCCAAATTGGTGGTCCACCAGAAAACTGGTGGTCAACCATCTTGACTGTCGTTGAGCGTTCTGAATTTTTGAATGCTGTCTGAATCTGGTGGTCAGGTTGGTGGTCTATCACAACACTGGTAGTCTACCATTTTGACCACCAGTGGGTCTTCTGAAATCCCGAATCTGTTGTTTAGGTTGGTGGTCCACCACAAAATTGGTGGTCCATTATTTTGACCATCACTGGATCTTCTGAATTCCTGAATTCTGTTTTAGGTCTGGTGGTTAGTTTGGTAGTCCACCGCAAAACTGGTGGTCTACCATTTTGACCACTAGTGGTGTTTTTCTGCTAATTTCCTGAGTCTTCTCCTTCAGCTTGCTCCTTACCCTGAAACACTAAAATCCAGCATTAAATACAACCTTGGTTTCTTGAAAACATGCAATTTTCTCAAGAAAAAGATGCACAACGTTCCGCCAAAAGCTGGAACTTCGGCAGCCCATAACATTCTTTTCAAGAATAGTTAACTATCCACCTAGTCTAAAGAAATATAAACCATAACCTAACCTAAAGAGCCCAAATGAAAGTATGGACCCTTCACCATTGAGCCTTTACTTTATGAGTGGTCTTGGAACAAACTAAAACTATCAAAAAAATAATATTCACGTCAAAAGGGAAATAATGATATCCATATCAGCTGTATTTTAGAAACATGTTTGTCAAAAGGGAAATGATGATACCTTTATCAGTTACATTTAAATTAGGTCCAAAAATAGTTTTAAAAAATAGGCTCAAATTTAAAAGGGTTAAATCTAGAATTTTATTTTAGAAACATGTTCCTCACATTGAGAGGAGTCAAAATTTGAAAAGCAAAGTAAAATGAGGTGAAATTGACCAACAAATCAAAGAAAAATCAAATAAAAGCTTACGAGGTAAAAAACCCCAATAATCCATTTTGAAATCAAGTTTTAAAGCTATTTAGAAGATAGTGTCAATGGGAAATTATGAAAATAGAAGTTTAGAGATTACCAAAGCAGGAATGATGAAGAAAACCCTTAGAAATTGTCTTTTCTAAAGTTTTGAAGTTCACAAATGGTGAAAAATCATGAAAATAAGGTATTTATACTATTCAGGTGAACAATACCTCACGATCATGGTCCCCACCTCATGACTGTAGGGTAAACATTGACTGATGTTAAGTTGGTTAATTCGATCGCACAATTGGGACATGTGACTATAGTAAGTCATTCGACCTTATCAATGATGAGTAATTAGATCAAGGTCAATAATTGCAACACGTGTCCACATGATCGCAATGAAGCCCCTCATGCTTCACCAGTAGTTTGAGACTTATAAAAATAGTCTTGATTGGACCCTCGAGATTCATTTGGGACCTTACAGAAATAAACTAGATATGCTACTAGACTAGTTTTCACATTTCAGATTCAATGAAATCATTGAATTTATGAAAAGAGGTTGTTTACAACAATTTAGCCCTCGGGACCCTTTAATCTTAACTTAGCTAATTTTCATCAAAAGGGTCAAAATAATAAATTAAGATCCCGAGCCTGAACTAACCAATCTAGATCTAAATGAACATCCAAATTGCCATCCAAACACTCAAAACATAAAAATATTGGCCAAAGTCAATGCTATGGCTTTAAAAGCCTATAAAAGTACCAAACTCACTCAAATAACTCTTGAATGCATCGGGGACTATGACAAGAAGCTCAAACACTCACAAATAACATATAGAAACTATAAGAACGAGAAGATAATCAAACTACATAAAAAGGCAAAATTCACAACTATAGTTGTTATAATATCCATCACTGAAACAAGTTCGTCCTTGAATCGAAAAGCAAATAAAGTACGTAAAGTGGAAAGAAGTTGGATGTATGTTCAAATAAACCTCCCAAGTATCTCTAAATAGGGTAATTTCTCCACTAGACCTTTACTGAATCAATATGCTTAAACCTCAACTTTGTAGTGTACATATGTAGGATAGAGATAAGTGTCTCTTCAAAGGATTAATCATGGTCTAATACAACAGAATTCCGCCAAATAATATGTGGATCATATGGATGGAACTTCTTGAACATGCAAAATTGGAATATACGATGAACAACTGATAGATGTGGAGGCAAAGCTAGCCTATGCGCCACATCTTTAAATTTCTCAACGATCTCAAAAGGGGTAATGAACCTCGAACTAAGCTTCCCTTTCTTCTCAACCTCATCACACTCTTAAGGGGTTAAATCTTCAATAGAACTCAATATCCAATCATAAAAGCAACACCGCAGACTCAATGATTGGCATAACTCTTCTACCTTATTTGAACAACTACTTGCTTTAAGTGAACCAGTCTCATTCTATCTATTAAATCTCTCAAAAAATCTATGCCCCAAGGCCTCACCTCAAAAGAGTCAAGTCATCCCATGAGGGTTCAACACCTTTGACCATACAAAACCACAAAGTGACATCTAAATGCTAGAATGATAACTATTATTGTAGACAAACTCCACTAAGGGCAAAAACATGTCTCAACACACTCAAAACATATTCTTTAACACCTGAATAGTCCTTTCAGACTGTCAATCCATTTAAGGATGAAAAGCTGGGATCAAATCAAGCTGATTACCTAACTCACTCTGCATAATACTCCCAAAACTAGAGGTAAATTGAGTACCTCTATCAAAAACAATGGACACAAGGACACCATGCAATCGAACAATCTCTCTGTTGTAGATCTTGGCCTACTTCTTCACATTATAAATTCATCTTCATAGGTTCAAAACGCATTGATTTAGTCACCTATCTACAAACACCTATATAGAGTCAAACTTTCCCAAGGTCGAGGGTAGGCCAACATTAAAATCCATGATGATTCGCTCTCGCTTCTACACATAATGAGCATACTCTATATTATACCACTTAATTATTGATGCTCATACATCACCTGCTAGTAATTAAAACATTTAGTCATGAACTCCTTGATATCATTCTTCATACCACCCCATTAATAATGTTGCTTTAGGTTATGATACATAATAATGACTCTTAGGTGAATGGAATATCTAGAACAATGAACCTCCTCTAAGATCCATCTAACCTATCCACCAACTCTCGACACGCAAACTTAACCACTAATCTTCAAAACGCCACCTAAATTAAGAGATGCGACCTTTTTATCCCTAGCTATCACTCTATTACAAATCACCCTTAATCTATCATCATTAGACTGATTGTCTCAAATCCACTTAATCAAGAAAGACCTACTTTTAACAAAGGCCAAAATATGATCGGGTGTTAAAATATAAAGCCTAATCAACTAGTCTAAGACAAAGATAACTCTTGAGTCAGTAGATGAGCAAAGCTTCCCATACATACCTCTTTCTAGATCAAGCCATCAACTAGAATATTGGCCTTGCTTGGATGATACAAAATAGTAAGATCATAATCCTTGAGAGACATAAGCCATCAATATTATCTCATAATAAGATCTCACCAAGTGCAGAAGTAATGAATGATGATTGAATAAAATCTCACAATGGCCTCCATATAAGTTATATCACCACAACTTCAACACAAGAAAAACCACAGATAACTTCAAATCATGAGTAGGGTAATTCTTCTCATGATGCTTTAATTAATGAGAAATGTAAGCAATTACCTTACCCTCCAATATCAATACAACACCAATCCAACGTTGGAACTATCACAAAAATAATAAAATCCACCTCTTTGTAGGCAAGGTCAACATAGGAGAGAAAGCCAACAACTTTTTAAGCTTTTAAAAGCTTTCCCCATATGTATCCGACAACTGAAATACAATTTTCCTAAGTCAACTTGGTCAAAGGAGCTTTAATAAAATAGAAACCCTACACAAAGTGCTGATAATGTCCTATTAACCCAATAAAACTCCAAATCTTGATTGGACAAGTAGGCCCTACCCAATCATAGACTATATCTATCTTGGCCAAATCCATCATAATGCATTCTTGGTTTCTACATGACCTATGAAAGAAATAGAATCCAATAAAAACTCACACTTAGAGATCTTGGCATAAAACTTCTTATCTTATAACCTCTGAAGAATAGTCTTCAAGTGTCTCATATAGTCAACCTCATTCTTAGTATAAACTAAGCTATCATCGATAAATAAAATCATGAAACTTTTAAGATAAGGTCAAAATACTTAGTTCATCAACTCCCTGAACGCTTTGGGGGTATTTTTCATCCAAAAAGAAAAGACAAGGAGCTCACAATGACCAAAATAAGTCTAAAAAGTCTTCTTGTGAAATTTCAAAGCTCTAATCATTGACTAATGATAATTAACTCTTAATTCAATCTTCCAAAGCACCCTAAAGCTGATCAAATAGATCATCAACACAAAGAAGAGAATACTTGTTATTAATTGTCACCTTGTTCAATTATTGATAGTTAATACATATGTACAAAGAGTCATTCTTCTTCTTTATAAACAAGATATGCGCACCATAAGGAGACACATTAGATCTAATGAAACCCGTATCCATCATATCTTGCAATTGATATTTTAATTTCTTTAACTCAGTCAAGGACATCCTATAAGAGAAATGGAAATGGGCTTGGAACCTAGTTCAGCACTAATAGCAAAAATATAATATTTTAGTTTGAAGGCATACTCGGTAAGTCACTAGAGAACACATCCTAAAGCTCTTTAACAACTCAGACAAAATTCAAAGACGACAATAAATCAACATTAGTATTAAAAACATAGGCCAAATAAGACAAAAAATCCTTTTCTACCATGCGACTAGAACATAAAAAAGGCATAACTCCCTTAAAACCCAAAGTAAGATTACCCTTCCATGCTAAGCTTGGCACAGTCGGAGTAGCTAATGTCACAGTATTGACAAAATAATCCAAAACTGAATGATAAGGAACTAACTAATCCATACTCAAGATAACACAAAATTAACCATATCAAGGACAATTAAGTCGACCTAGGTCTCATGCCTCCCAAAGGTCACTACACATGATAACATTAACCTTGCAACCACTAAATAATCTCCTATTAGTGTAGAAACATGAATAAAAATAGAAAAGGACTCACACATAACATAAAAAATAGTAGGAAAATATTTAGATACATAGGAGAATATATACCTAGGGTCAAATAACACAGAAGCAGAATAATAGAAAACCAAGATGATACCTATGATAATTGCATTAGAGTCCTTTACCTTAGGTCTCTTTGGTATAGTATAACACTTACCATGCAAACTCATAGACTGAGAAACCATGCATCCATTACTATGAGCTCCCTAAGCTCTACCTTGATACCTCTAGCACCATCCCTACTACTTTATGAAATATCTCTAACTACAGATATAGGAGTAGGGCATAACTGCAGCTAAGACCCTATTGGGAAGGATCCAATACACATTGAGGACAATCTCTTACATAATGCCAGTCTTCTTAAATACAAAACACTCTCTGCCATCTAACTCATACAGAGAGGGCACAAAAGAACTAGAATGCCTTCTCTGACCCAATAAACTAAAATTAAAGACCCTATTTACCTGACCTAACCTTTTTCTTCTTGAAGCCCCAAAAATTATAGACCTACTATCTAAACCTTATAAAGCTTCTTGATTTTGTCTATTATGATAACTGTTAGCACCTCTAATAGAAAAACACTTACCTTGGGATGCATGTCCACTAAACTCACCCTATAGTTCGATTTTCTTTGTACTACCATCACCCTAGTTTGCCCTAACAAATTGACTCAATCAACTTAGTATGATCTATTGTACTCTAGAAAGAAGCTCCTAAAACCTCTAATTGAATGGTAGCCAACTAGTAATAAACCTGCCAAAAACTTAACAAACTTCTTAATCCCCTCTAACTCGGTGGATTTACTAATAGTGGCATATCTAGATTATGCATGAAAACATTCCTCATACTCTATAATTGTCATAAATCCCTGCTCTAAGTGATCAAAATCATCTCTCATCTGATCCCTCAAATCGTAAGGTAAAAACCTCTGCAAAAAAAGCCTCCAAAAATATGGTCCATGTCATAGCAGGCAAACCCAAAGGTCTACAACTAGTAAGAGACCTCCACAATTGTTTGTCCATATTAGTCAAGTGATAAGTAATATAGGAAATACCATGGGACTTAAGAGATATTAGGTTCTACAAACTCTCCTAACGATTAAGAAATAAATCATAGGCATCCTCTACAATGGCACCGCTAAACTTGGGAAGATCCAAGAAAATGAACCTTTCAAACTTCTTTTGATCATCATAAGAAATCACACCTAAGGAAATAAGAGAAACAATGAGTCTAGTAGGTAAATAATCAACACGAGGTAGGGGATACCATAGTAGATGGCAGTACCCCTTGAGTTGAAAAACCATAGGCAGGAGCCTTACCTAGTGGATAAATACCTTATGGAGTTTGAGAAATACTTAGCAAACTCAGCAGAATACCAATCTCAGGAATTCCACCCAGATGGCCCAATAGATGAATAAAAAAATCCTGTAATACTAGGGTTGAAATTGAACTCTATGGGACTTGAGTTGGTCCCTTATCCTTTGTTTGTTACTCCTAATCATCATAATAACTCTCTATATTAAGAGATGCTGCCCTAGCCTATGCCAAATATCTACCTCTAGGTCAGCCATGACACCTACCTTATCCCCTAATTTGTGCTCTAATAGTTAGGTTTGGCTCAATATCCTTAACATCATAGGATCTAGGACTTAACATTTACAATAAAAATAATAGAATACAAGTTTAATAGATAAGTTAGGAGAAACTGATACAATAATTAATCAATTTAGAGAAGTTTTTCCTAAAGATGTCTTATAGCCTCTCAAAAATAGATGTGGATATCAACATATCAATCCATGAGATTTTACTAGACATCCTACTCTTAAACTTATGAGACTGGTGAACCTAGTGCTTTGATAATAGTTTGTCACAATCTAAAAGTTGATGTAATAATGACCTCTGCCTCGACCTAGTCTTAGTAGGTATGTCGATCCTGAAAAATGAAATGACTAAAATACAAAATAAATAAATCAATATTAGACTTATAGAATAAAGTAAGGCTATTATATGTAAACAACATAATTATCATAATGAAAAACATAAATCCCCAAAACCTAGTGTTATAGTCATGAAGAACATCTATACAAATTTGAAACTAAATAATGTATAGGTTTGTCTTTGGACACAAATAAACACAACTAAGATAGGATAAGGTCTAAAAGTCTATCCCAAATACTGTAGCTCACTAATACCTCAAATAGTCAACCTCTCTTTGAACCAGTTAGTCTCTACAGTTCGCACATATACTGGGATCTGCATCAAAAAGGGAACATGAATAGGAGTGACTACAATCCACTTGTACTCAATATGTAGCTTAGGTTAACTGGACAAAGAAAAAAACTAAACAAGTAAACTATACTATGAGCATGTTTTCTTTCACATACAAAAATATTCTCAAATGGTAGCTCATATCATATCTCTTAATAGTTTCTACAATATAATATATGAGTAAGAATAACTGCACACTAAAACTTAAAAAAACTAAGTACACAATAATAGACACATAAGGGAAATATAACAATGCAATGCAAAACAATGTTGGTGGTATAATGATGAGTGCAAGTCATCATATGACTTTTGACATACAAATTTCAAACCTCAATACTTCAAGATAGGACCCAGGGGGTTCACAACCCATATACTTTCTCAAATATCAATCTCAATCTCAATCACCTTACCGAGATAATTCATTATTAAAGGTTATATAAAGTATTTCTGTTTTTTCCAAAATTTGTTTTCTCAATGGTACCGGTATTGCATGAATATATATGCATGAATTAGGATGTAATGCTCACAATAAATCAATATAAATATGATAATTAATTCATTATAGGTATAAATAAGCTCAACACCAACTCAATATGTCAATAATTAATAATATAAGCCCGCGTTTGACACTACTAGAATAGATAGTCATGTATGGCATCAATAATATAAGTTCAAACCCCTCACTCGAGCATCACTACTATGATAAATGCAAATAATGAACAAATAAGATCTATATTCAATCCTCCACACAGACATAACAACAACAATAATGATAATTAATACATAAATAACGCTTATAATATTTAATAAAGCCCCTAATTGGGCATCACACTAATATGTATCTCTCAAGTCAACAATAATATGTAAATAATCCCCCTCACTAGAAAAATGATAAAATAATAACCTCAAAAATACAATCCCCATGTGTAAATCTCAAACCAATAACATTCTTTGTAAGAATAGTTAACTATCCAGCCCAGTTTGAAGAAAGTTAAGTCATAACCTACCTTAAAGCGACTAAATCTAAGCCTAGACTCTCCACAATGGAGCCTTTTCTTTATGAGTTATCACTACCAGATTTATGCATCATGATGTCACCTACTTTATCCTTCCAGTTAGTAAGCCAACCATAGCCCAAAGCAATAAGTAATGGTCTAATTTAGTAGAAAGAGGTGTAAAAGTAAAAAATTTTCAAGTTAAAAAATTTTCAAGTAAAGACTTACAATAATAATAAGACAATGATAATAGTCTAAAAACATAAAACATCAATAACTCTCCCATGGCCTAGTAGTGTCGGTACAAGAGCAATTAACAAAAAGAACATAAGTATTAAAATAGTCAAATACAATCCGACATAAATAGTGAAAGGCTATATATAAATAATAGAAGAAGAAAGGGAAACTCTGACTCAATAGATCACCCTGTTTCTGAACTTAACTCATCACGATCTTGACATAAATGACGACCACTAGTAGTCAAATCTATAACAAAAAGGTACATAAGTATAGTATGAGTACCAAAACAATAGGTACTCAGTAGGCATCATCAGCTGACAAAGCTAAATCATAATATACATAAAATAAAGATGCAAGATAAATAAGCTAAGTCAAGGTAAAAAGGAAAACCTTAAAATAAGCCCCAATATTGTAAATAAACAAATAATCAAAACAAATATAAATATAAAAGAAAGCATAATTAATACTACAAGACTGGTCCTAATAAGTAAGTGAGTAAGGAAAATTAAATAATCCAATGTGAGCCCCTATAAGACCGGAGGGTGCAATTAAAGGAAAGTAAATAACTGAAGTTACAGAAATTTATCAGATATCAAGCCATAACAAGGAATCCATCCATATCATATCACACCATAAATAAAATCCCAATGCCAAACTCAAACTAAAACTTAACATAATTAGAATAATCATTATTTTTTGGACTTGAATCAGAACTTATGTCATCAATATAATCATCAAATGCTAGACTTGAATTAGAACTCAATGTCAAATAACAACCAGACTTGGCCTAAAGTTGTCACCAACTCCTAAGAACCAAACCAAAATAGTCATTATAAATTTAATCTCCTCAAACTCCCAAAATAAGTATTTCAAAGTGTATAATATGTATATGGAAATCTACAAGAGCTAACATGAATATTGGCCTAAGGTGGGCTGATGGACTAACTTCTAATCCCCAAAATTCATTCTTAGGAAAATTCTTCTCAGGACTAGGATAAGGTATCTAAATTCACTTCTAGATGTTAACTAAGTCATAGTTAGCCCTAAGATAACAATTCTACCTAAAACATGAGCAGCTAAGTTGATTTTACCTAAATTACAATTCCATAATATGCTAAATAGTCAAAATAATACCAATAATACATCCAACGCCTAAATACCATACTATATTAATCATAATATCATAATCATACTATGAATTTGCTCAGTCTACAAAGACGGTAAACATAGCCTACCTGGATACTGAAGAAAAATCTGACAAATCTATTAAAATAATGATTTTCAATTTCAAAAAGCTTTTGCAAGATGCCAAGCTTCCAAAATCATAATCTAATAATCAAAAAGAGAATAACAATACCCATATTGCACTTTTATGTTTTGGGTCCAAAATCACGTAAACTATCCCATGTGGGGCTCACTTGTAGAATAATACTTTTGAAACTGACAATACATCCTTCTATACTCAATTTACCCTTAAGAATAGGTGAATTCTGAGATCTAATGGTGCTACAATCAACCCATCAATATTTTGAGAATTCGGACAAATGATAAAGGGTTTAATCATGAAATTGATAGAATCTTACTAACAATTCATTGAAGAAATGTGTTACTTGAGCCTACAAATACCCAAAAATTACCCACTTATAGTTCTCTTAAGTTTTCTTGCTCTTTAGGGTTCTACACTCTTGGATATGGGTGAAAAATAGGATAAAATAGGCTAAGTGGGGAAATTATAGGGTTCTTGGGTGTCCAGGTATTTCTTAAGAACTAGACACTTAAGAGACCAAGTACCGCTTTAGTGACACTTCCTGAGTTTTTGTATTGTCACTTAAGTGACCTTTATCTACTTAAGAATCTATCCTTAAAGTGACAAAAGCATCGGTCAAGTGATACCTACTGGGTAATCCAGGTTGCTAAAGAAACTAACTGGCCACTTATGCAGCGTCATAAAACCCTGGGTTTTGACCCTTAGAAAATTTCCTAGAATTCTAGTCTTTGGACCTAATATGACTTGAGGGTATGAGCAGTATATTGGGGTATGAAGGGTAAGATCTAGTCATATACTGACCAATGTTATTTGGTAGGATGGATTTTGGTTACTGGAATGGATACGACTAAGGGGTACGAGTCATATTGGTGGTCACAGATCATTTGGTTCTTAACTTAATCTTAGACATGGTTACTTTGGATGGATCTAAGTATAAGTGGATCATCATGAGCCATAATGTAGGTTACAATTCATACCATGGACTTGTATGGTGTACAATATCTGAATCTTCATTCAGCTTAAATTGCTAGGGGTACGGATGAAGGGTAAGGATCATATGTTATCAATACGACTTAGTTGGATGAGTCATTTGTTGGATATAAGGGTTGAAGCTAAGATACGAGTGGAGAAAACCAATCATATTATAGGGTACAACTCGTATGGGTTAGTCGTATCCCTGTGATGGGATTTTAGAAAAACTTATGTGGGGCTATTCTAGACATTTCCCCACTTATCCTAATAATTTCCCTTGACTTCTAACCTACTTGGGAGGTATTTTACCCTATTACTTCATTCATTAACACTTACAAACTTTTCTAAAACACTCCATATTTTTCTCAAGAGCTTTTGGTTAATGGAAGCTGGGTCTCAACTAAAGGATCAATTTGGGGCTTGTCTTGGTGATTTTTTTCCATCATCATCTTGGTTTAAGGCATGTTCTTTTACCTTATTGTTAATTCTCACAAAAGTCATGGTTTTTATTAATGTTTTCATGATTTCATCGATTATATAATTTTTGTTTTCAAATATGATTTGGGGATTTTGATATTAAATGGTTGGTTATGGTTTCCCATAGTTTTACTTATACTTTTATATGTATTAATGGTGATTTTGGATAATTGGATTATATGGGAATGGTTTAATGATAAATGGGAGTTGGTTTTGGTCATATTATGCCCCCAATGTGTTTGACAAAATGCTTATAATGATATGTTTATTGCATTGACTACTTTTAATGGAAATCTTACTTGTTATAAAACATGGTAAAGAAATTATACATGGTTTAAATGGCTGGGCATGGTAAATGATTAATGGTTATGCTTGAGAGGCACATAGAATCCCCCAAGTGGTGTAATATGGTCAATGGAAAGGCACTTGAAAGTCCCCTTAAACCTATATATGGTTGGCTATGGATATTACTTGCAAGTAACGATTGGAATGGTGATACCAGTGTTAATGGCCTTGGTTAATAAATGGATAATGCGTTGGTTATTTGGAAATTGGTTTTAATTTATCAATAATGGCAGAATGTGTTGAAAATTCATAGAAGGTGAAGGTCCTGAGGAGACCAAAATTTGATACTCATTTTGCCGATATGAGGTTGGTCTTAGAGACCATGTGCATGATGTCACACTATATTTGGGGGATGTACTAGTCATCCTAAAGTTTTCTTCCCTGGTCATATGGCTTAATGCACTAGGGACATTTCAGTAGAGGAGATAAACCCATATAGCCCATAGGTGGTATAGGACAACAAAGCTACATTTCCCAGGTAAAGGTTTTAAAATCATGCTAAACCCAATCCTTTTTCCTAGTGTGGTGTTATATATATATATATGTATAGTTGTGCATATGGTTTTACTTGGTTTTATAAAGAGTTGTACTTTATCCTTACCTTTAGATCATATTAGAGGTCACTTTCTAACCCCTTCTATTGGTGACTGTATACCCATTCTATGAGGGAACTG
The DNA here is from genome assembly GCF_002878395.1 of Capsicum annuum. Lineage (NCBI taxonomy): Eukaryota > Viridiplantae > Streptophyta > Magnoliopsida > Solanales > Solanaceae > Capsicum > Capsicum annuum. Next base: position 124,174,862 of record NC_061118.1, read on the forward strand.
ACCGTTCTACTTCTCTTATATAGTGATTGACTTCGAAACAACATTTGGACTTAAGTGGTGAGCTTCTATCCTTTTGAAAGGATCCATATATATTTTTAGACACTTTGATTTTATTTTGTATATTGGTTTTGGCTATGGTTAGGGGCATGTCCTAAGTAGATTTCATTACTCTTTTTGTTAGAGGAATTATGGTACTTCTATGGGTTGGAATTGGAGGGATCAGTATTGGTGTCTATCTTGGCATTAGAATAAGTTGAAGGGCTAACAATATTAGATGATATTGTTGGTTGTTCCATCATATTTCATTTTAGGATTAGTTATATTATGTTTTGTAAGTGAATGGACCTTGTTTTGGTATGGTTGGATTATTGGTATGGGATGGTTAGACTCGGTTGGGTCGATCGCGGTTATGATCTTATTCTAGATTCTTTATGCAAGTTGGTACACTATCTTGTTACATGCTCTAAATTCATCCAACTCATAGAAGGTGGCTAGAGGTTGGGTTGTGTAATGGGGGTGGTCTCTGATCCTGGTTGAACTTAGGATGCCCATTATGATAAGGCCCCAGGTCGGGTCATGTCAAGTTGGTATCCTAGCCAAGGTTCATGGTCAATTGGGAGTCTACAATGACCTGTCGAGTAGAGTTTCTTTTAGAGGTGTGTAACGTACCACACTCATAAGGGAGAGACTATAAGAGATTTAGGAAATTTTCACTTTATTGGTATTCTATTTTCAAGCTTGGATTCTCAGTCCAGGAATCTTGTCTAATCCTTGTTTGTATTTCTTTCAGATCATGACTTGTAGATGTGAAACACAAAGAAATTCTTCTATCCCATCTAGGGGTAATGCTGAAGGAGTCCTCCTCAAGGTGAGGTAACTAATGCGGAATTTCACCAGTCTATTCATGTTATTGCTTAGATGGTTGCTGCTTAGGCTGAGCCAGGTACAACTAGTGCTTTGTCTGCTTAGACCACAAGGGTTGGCCAATTTATGAAGATGGCTCCTCCCACTTTTCTGAAGTAAAGGTGGAGGAGGATCCGGAGGGATTCTTGGATGAAATGGAAAAGATATTATGGGTGATGTAAGCTACCAATGTGGAGGAGGTAAACTTTACATCTTATCAGCAAAAAAATATTTCATATTAGTGGTATGAAGAGTGGAACAGGGATAGAGCTGATGTGGAAGAATCAGTCTTGTGGGATACTTTTTCTAAGGCCTTCTTAGATTATTTATTTCTCTAAGAGTTGAGGGAATCAAAGATGCAAGAGTTTGTGAACCTCAAGCAGGGGAGAATGTCTGTCAAGGAATATACTTTGAAGTTTCATCAATGGTCAAGGTATGCTCCTGATTTAGCTGCGAACATGCGAACAAGGATGAGGAGTTCACTTCTACATTGAACCAAGATTTGATTTTAGAGAGCAAGACTGCCTTGCTGATTAAAGATATGTACATCTCTAGGTTGACTAATACAAGCATGAGGAGCACAAGTATTACAAGTTTTTGTTGAAGGCCTAAGTCCTATATTTGCAAAGTGAATTGAAGACCTTTTGAAGACTTTTTAAACGCCTTGCCCAAGCTCGGGAACTACAAAGACTACAAGGCGCATTTATGAAAATAGATGCGTTTGAGCTTGTTGTGAACTCGGCCAAGGGAGTGTACGCCTTCGCATATGAGGGATGGCCTTAGGTGCTTAAAAATACACCCAAGGCTGCCCCAAATACACTCTATACCCGCCATCCTCATTAAGGGCAAAGGAGTTCTTTAGCAATACCTTTTGTAATAGACTATTTAAATATTTTCCTTAGTCTTGTTCCTTAGTTAGCTTATTTTGAATGAATATTGTAACATTGAAACACCATTTTCTTCTCAAGAAGAGAGTAGGCCACTAACTTTGAACATCACAAGTGAAAGATTCCACTTGTGTTGTGAAACAGCTAGAAATGTAAGTGCTTGAGTGATTCGAGTTCCTCTTGTGTTCGTATAAGAACTTGGTGCTTGTTAATGTGATTTTTAGAAGTTTTAGAGTTTGATACACTCTTTAGTTGCTACATTTTGTATTCTTTTTGTGTCAAGTTATCTATCTTCTTTATCTTTCAAGTTTGTGTTTGTTGTTTCCGCTTGGTGTCTTTTATGTGTGGGCTATGTTTGAGAGATTGTGGACTATTTTGTGCTCATTTAGATACTGTTTTGTATCATTTGGTATTTTTTGAAAAGTTTGGTCATGTTCTTACACTACCAATCTTGGGTTCTTCTAGTTGAAAATAAAAAAAAAGTTGGTGGGTGTCTTGTGTTTGGCTAAGAAATTGTCCAGATTTAGGTGTTATTTTGCTTGTCATAGTAGCTTCGTGTATTGTTTTTTTGTCCACTAACACACTTGAGTATAAATTACAAGATTTAAGTTCTTGTTTAGTTGTTGTTGAGGGGTTAGAAGGATTAGCTGTTGCTGTTGTTCATAAGTGTTCTTGTTGTTGTTCATATTGTTCTTGAGATGAATGTTGGACAAAAAACTTGTTTGATTTGAAAAAGGGAAGAGAGAGGCAAAGTATTGTGTTTGTATTGGAATTAGTTTCAAGACAACACCAAAGAGGCAATTAAACATAATACCTCCAAATGCTTACTTTCCAAAAGACTGTCATGCCTTTTTAAAAAAGAACCAAAAGTGGAAAGGGACAAAGCCAAAGCGAAAAGGTGTTTTTCTATTTTGGTGCAAGTTGGTGAAAACGTGATTGACACCTTTGACCTTTGGAAAGAGAGTCCAAAGCCTTGTTTTGTTACTCCAAAACCAAAAATTCATCACCAACAAACAAGATTAAACAACATAAGTCTTGAAAAAATCACACTCCACTTCAACAACAATATCAACGGCCCAAAAAAATCATGGGGCCATGCCAACAACCAAAAAACTCAAGTTCTTGGACATTCATAATTTATTTCCTTGTCTCTACTTGTTTCTTTCTATTGAATCCTACACTAGTTCACAACTAGTAACAACCTACTAAGTTATGAACTAGTTTTTGAGTACTTCTTTCGTGTTAAGCGTTACTTGTGGTGCTTTGCTCATTTATAATTCGTAGTTGTTTTTAGTTCATGGGAATATAAAACTTCTTTAAGTCTTCAAACCAAAATCCAATCCAACTCAAGAGTAGACTCATTCCCAAGTTCTCACAACTTGATAGCCGGATTACAATACTTGATGGACCAAATGAGGAAGCCGAGTGTGAAGAGTGTGTGAGCGTATTTTGAGCTATCGTTTGCTTGTTTTGTAGGTATAATTGCAAATGGAACCCAGAACCTCTAATTCTCTAACCGTGGACAATAATGTTACAAATGTCCTCTTAGCTAGTCTTGAAACTTTGTCTTGAGATGTGGCTAGGTTGAAGGCCAATGCTGAGAAGTTGGGTTCGGATGTACCCTAAACGAATGAGAGGTTAGAGAGGGTGGAAAGCCAAAGGAGTTCTCAACCTTACACCCCTCAAAACACCTCACCTATTATTACTCCCGAGACCTTGCACCATAGGGTGTATCCACCAAGTGCTACAAACCATGTCAACATTTCTCCTAAAGCTGAGAATAAGATGGACCTAGCCGTTCCTCACTCCACCAAGTTCTACAAGGGTTTGGAACCCAAATACCATCCCTATAAACGAATGCTCCAGTCCAAAATCCTTCAATTAAAAGACCCTACACTCCACTAAATCCAATGTCTCCTTCCGAAGCTACACTAACCCGAAAACACCCCATCCAAGTAGAAAAATAGGGAGAGTTAGGATCCAAAGAGAATGAGGCCAAGACTCAATATGGAGAGTAACATAGTGGTGACATACAAGAAGAATGTGAAGAAAAGAGGGCAAAGAAAAGGGAAACTGCGGGTAGTGAAGTAGGAAAGGGAAAGAAAAATGTTCTTGTGGGATTTGCCCACAAAGGATCTTTGATACTCACTAACCTATATACTAGTTCTTTGCCTAGAATTTATCCTTATTATTTACAGGTTCAAGTTCATATGCTATCAAAGAAGTCTTAAAAAGGGGTTCCACACGATAACATGGGAAATAAGCTAGTGACACCCTTGGCCGAGATCTCCAATCAAGTGGACTGCCGTGGCATACACCGAGGTATCATTGCTGTACTCTATACTTCCTTAGGCTTGAAATGTTATGATAAGGATATTAGTATCCAATGTGAAGTATCTTCGGGTTTACATAGTGTATAAAAGTATGAATCATTCCTTTGTAGTTCTCTTATTTCATATGTTGTCAGTTTTCTTTTAAGGATAGTTCACTACTCGATCATGTGAGTGATTTGATTCAAAATCCTCAATTTAGTGTTCATTCTTGTAAAATTGACCATGATATTGGACATATTCCTTTGTGCTTGTGTTATGGAAACCGTGCTATTAGTTTTGCTTAAGGTAATCATATGCTCGGAAAACTTTTTAATAAAGGTGTGCTTGCTCTTAAGAGAAGACTTCTAGGACACAAATCTTTAGTATTGGATGATAGCCTACTAAAAGGATTGGTTAATCTCAGCTTATACCCTTGGTTACACCATCCCTATTATCCCAGAACACTAGTGGGTTGGGAAAGGGGTTGCCTCTGCTTATGCTTATCTTTCCTTGATGATTATCTTATCCCTATCTTTTGTAATGTTCAAACTACGTGTTTCATGATAAAAATAAGGAATTTTTGGTTGTATTTTAAAATTTTACCCCCTCGGCAAGATGTCTTCATACTTGATTCATTTTTATACTACCTCTTTACCTATGATGATAACTATGTTAATTTCAAATTTGTATTGTGTAGTGGTAGGAAGTTTGGCGGCTCGTTTCCTTGTTTGCATAATAATGATATGTGGTTGAGGTGGATCTTAAGATCAATAGTGGCACTATATTTGATGAGGTCCGTTGTAGAGGTAATGAAACAAATGTATCTTATGGTTCCTAAGATAAAGGTAGTCTTACCTTTTCGGTATAGTAAAGCCATTAAGACCATTGTAGTTTCCTTATCTCTTGATATTTTTAAGAGCCACTTCCTTTGTACCATTCATGCTAAGCTTTTCATATCACACACCAAGGACCCGTAGGTGTATTCCAAATGTGAACAACCTTGGCATGATGACTTATGTGATAATTTCGGATTGCACTCCTCTTTCCTTGATGTTTATCTTAGCCATGTACTTTGTGATGCTTGTGGTACATGTTTCATGATCATAACAAAGGATTGTTGGTTGTATTTCAAAAGTGTATCCCCTTGGCATGTCTATATAATTTGTGGTACTAATGCTAACCCTCCTATCACGAGGATTGTGTGCTTGGTTTCCCTCTTTTTGGTTTTCCAAAGTATTAATTTGAGGAAAAATTCCTTTCAAGATAGAGAGGGTGATACAAGCATGAAGAGCACAAGTATTACAAGTTTTTGTTGAAAGTCCAAGTTTCGAATTTTTAAAGTGAATTGAAGACATTTTGAAGCCTTGTTCAAAGCCTTGTGCAAGCTCAGGAACTGCAAAGACTACAAGGCGCGTTTATGAAAATGGACGCGTTTGAGATTTTTGTGAACTCGCCCAAGGGAGTGCACGCCTTGACATGTGAGGGCAGGCCTTAGGTGCTCAAAAATATACCCAAGTCTACCATAAATACACTCTGTAACACCTCAAAAGTGGGTCCCGAGACGTCACAGGTGCTTAGAGACACAAGTGACCCTAAGTTAACGCATCTACTGGCATAAATCAGAAGAAACTTAAATAAATGCATAAAACTGTAAAAAATCAATGGAAGACAACTCTTTCTCAATCTGATAAATACAAAGTAAGTTCACATGATTACAACTCTACTTTAACAAACAAACTAAAATAAAATACACTGACTCTACTGAATGTCTATAAAGCCTCTACAAGTATTGGCTATAAATAGCTGGGTTATGACTCCCAACTATCCTAACTCAATATGACTGAATGAAGAAAATATAATACTACACAAACTCTAACTGACTTGAGCCCTTGAATAGAAAGGACTCGTCCTCTGCTGGCAGGAAGCTGCAACCTGTCTGATTATAATATGTGAGCTATAACTTTTACCTACATTATAAGATAATGTAGCACATAGACATATATGTGGATTAGCACTTTGAGGATGTATTGAGTATATGGAGGTGTATGCATTTAAATGAACAATATCATTACTTTTTACATAAATCATCCATGCAAATATGAATGACTCACATGGCTTGAATAAATCTGAAATGTAAATCTCATAAATCATGAATGGTGAAACATGTAATATAAATCTCATGAGTCATCATACTTAACTCAAAAATCTGTATTCTCCTCTTATTATCATAACTTAGAAGCTAAAGTAATCTTTAAACAATATTTTCAAAACTTCTACTTTTATCTTCATTAGAGTAGAACTTCTTTAAAACTTAAGGAACTTTAAGACCATAACACTTTTAGAGACTTTGGGATGTATAACTTTAGAGAACTTAAAATATTAACTTTCAAAATATATATATTTTATCTTAAAGAGAGCAGGGAACTTCTTTTGGGAGTTTCTTCTAACCGACATAAACCATGTGACATGACATGGAGTCCAACGTCTTACCTACGTTGGGGAGAGTTGTTCTACCCTTGCCATCGGAATAGAACTTTAACTTTAGTGATCACTATCTTAACCCACTTGGGGTAAATCAGAAACCTACAATGGCTCGTAGTTCTTGGGCATGAGACCTCGGAATCAAGCCCAACTCAGTGCTAAATACTACTCCCATACTTGCTTTGAAATTTTAGAAACTCCACCTTAAGATAATATAAGGGTCTAAAATGAAGACCAATTATACTTCTTCTTGCTTTAAATCATAGATGATGAATAATGTGGATTCCTATCTTAGGTTGTTTCAAAGGATCAACTTTCTTTATTAAAATCTAAAAATAGCTATTCATGGGATACTTAAATCATGATCATTCTTGAAATATTAGGACTAACTCTTAGGGCTTTGAGCCCATCCTTCAAATTCATATCAAACACCATAAAGTTCATGTTTTATAACACAATTTTTCATAATTCAACTTAAAATCTGGAAAATATAATTTTGTACATAAATATTCGAAAGTAGACATGTAACTCAATATCCAAATCACTTTAAATCTCAAAATCATGAAATTAGAAACATGGGGTATAAACCCTAACTTAAATTTCATGGATATCATATCAAAATTCAGAAATTTATAACTTAAAGTAAGTTTTTGGGAACAAGAACGAAAGAGTTGTTCTTGTTGAAACACCACATACCTTAGATGATAAACTTGGATGAACAACTTGCTTAAGAGATGATATTTGTACTCTTGAATGAGGGTTTTTGGAGTTCTTGAACTAAGAACTTGGAATCTTAACCCAACTTGGATAATTAATGGTGAACTTTAGGAGATTCTTGAATTTGGGTGATGAAAGTTAGGTTTTCTAGATGAGAGAATTTGATGAATAAAGGGGCATAATTTGCTCAATATCACCCTTAATCCTTTGTTTCTATGACCTGGGTTAAGGGGGAAAAACCCCATTGCCCCTCATTAATTTGAAGCAGAAATTCGTAACCCGCATCCCAATTTTGCCCTTCAGCGCGATGTGCTACCATCATGGCAGCTTACTGCCTCATACTAAAATGGCTATAACTTTTCGCTCGGGTATCGGATTTTTGCAAAATTGGTATCCTCGCAAAGGTAATTCAATTATATACAATTTTTTAGGTATTGGGATGGAAAATTATAGGTATATAATAGGTTATACACGTTTAAAGTTGACCTTTATAGGATTGAATGCCAAATTTTTGATGAATCTAATGTTCTTAGTTCCACTTGGATCTAAATGACTTCAATGAACATTATTCACCTAATAAGAACTTCACATACTTAGGATTAAAGTGATGACACAAGAATTTGAATTGTGCATCAAGAGTATATCAATTACACCTTCACCGTGATGCATTGAAATCGTGTTAAGCTACCAAAAAGGACGAGTGCGAATTTGCACTCTGGCGCGATGCGGTGCTATTGCATTGAGCCAATGGAAATTGAAAATTGGGAGTTTGGACCTCTCCGTGATGCACCAATATTGTAAAGGTCCACTAGAATATGACGATTGTCATTTTGGCATCCACCGCGACGTGGTGCATGCCCAGGTGGGACACTGTATTACTAAAAATGCTCTAACTTCTTCACCGAGTGCTAGAATTGGGCGAATTTGGCATTGATGAAAAACTTATTCAATTTTCCACATAATAGAATATCTAAATATGGAAAATTCAATATGAAATAAAGTTTATTCATTTTCAAATCACACTCTTAACATTCTAGGAATGAATTTTATGCTAGGAAAAACATGGGGTATTACAATATCTCCCCCTTAGGAACATTCGTACTCGAATGTGGATAATTAAGTTGAAAATACTGAGGAATATGAGGTTATAAATTATGATGCACAACTGAATTAAAATGAATAACTGAATCTTAAGCATACTGAGCTTCTAAACTGAACTACGAGTGCATGAATTCTCATGAAAATAGCTATATGTTTGAGATAGAAACGAGAGTGTCAACTTTTCAGTTACTATTACTTTAGGATGGATCTGATTTCATGAGAAAAAGAATGAGAGGTTTATGACAAGAAAACTCGGGGTTTTACAACATGTCCCCCTTTGGGATCATTCATTCCTAAATGATACTGATTTGGTTGAAATACTAGTAAAAGATAGAGATGATACATGGGATGCTTACGAACTGAATCATGATGTAGCATTTGAATTTGAAACTGATGCATACTGCATGAACTGAGCTTTATTCACAAAGTACATAAAGCAAAAATATTACCTCTTGGGATGGCCCTACTTGCAAGACTTTGGGTAGTAGGACTAAATGGAACGTTAGGAATCTATAGGAGTTTATCTACTTGATCGCTAAATCGAATTATAGGCTTTATAGTATGAATCATACTGACTGCTCATACTTACATGGAGTATTCTTAACACTTTTCTAAGAAATTCTTATAATATGGCAAGATTTAAACTAGATATGTAAATCACAAGCTAGGAAAGAATTACTAGGCTTTAGGCATCGAAACTCCTTACTTTCAAGCTTAGCCACACTTCTAGAATACTCTCTCAACTATACTTTCCCTTTAAGCACCGTACTCATTGATTCAACTTATAATCCTCACATGGCCGTTGATATTTCCATCTACTAATGTCTAAACTGAAATAAATCCTCTCACCATCTTCAAGCCTAACTCAAAATTACAAAATACACCACATAACACTGTAATACTAGTCTAAATCATAAATTCAACACACCCTGAATTTCAAACTCGTACTAGACATTTACTAATGCACAGTGCATTCATCCAAATATATAAACATGATGTTCAAGCCTATATCTATAACCACATATGCACTTCTAAATAAACACCTTTCTCATATCCTACAAACATCTATCAAAAACAACTTTCATTCATCATTTTTAAGAAGCCACACATAAAATTCCAACTAACCATGGCATATATCAAAACATGGCCTCAATCTTACTTCACACTTACAGCCTTAGCTAAAATAAGCATACAACAATCTTTCATTAACATAAAACTTTTAATCTCCCTCCGATATAGACAACCGTTCATCACTACTAGAATATGGAAGTCTGACTTGGTTACTCATTCTAACATCTCCCCCTTAGATTTAAGCCATCACTCTTAAGTCTGTGAACCACTATATAAACTCTAATCTAAACTAAAATCACTTTACTCTAGAATCTAGGATATAATTAATACACAAGAAACTAAACTTACCCTGAAGGACTATATCTTCATGCATAACACCCAAAGCTAACACCTCCTTCTGAGATTCAACTCTTAGATTTCTATGGACCCCACTAGTCATCATATAACAAGCTAAATACTCACCAACTTAGATTTTGACACTTAACACGGACATCATCAAGCTTTTCTAAACCATACTAACTTCCTTCATACTATGCTAATATCAAATTTCTAACTTATAACATCATCAACCTGTAACCCATAAGTTAATCGACAAGGACATTGTATACCACATAGCCTCATTCATACCTATCAATTCAAGGGTACTACTAACCACACAATCTTTAATAAATTTTGAAAATAACGAAGCCCCATCTTACCTTGGTACACCTCTATATCATACCTGCAATATCATACTTGATTACAAATAACTAAACTTAAGCTCTTACATACACTGTTCAAGCCTACTAGATCACTTTCATACAACTAGCATCACTAAATAAGAAACTTATTACATCCATGTTGATGACCAACCATTGGTCAAACTTAATGTCTAGTGCTAAACATGATTGACAATCCAAACTCACATATTATTCTCACTTGGAAGTTATAATACAAGATATCAAGAAACACTAGTCCACTAGAACTCCGTAATAACAATAATCTATCATCATCACATGGCCTATATTATTCACAATCCGTTAACACATCCCCCTTTTTCACATCATTACAATTTACCCATCTTCATACCTCAATTACTTTCATAGCTCTATAAATTTTAGTGAAACTCTTTTCTTTAACTTCAAGGGAACAACACTTAACCACTAAGTACTTTCATCAATAACCTATACTTTTCTAACACAATAATTATCATCAATGACTTTTTATACTTCAAGCAAACAACAATTCTCCTTAACTAATAATAACTCCTTCTTTACCTTTCACTAACTAACAAACAAGGATATATCACTTCATTACTAGCCCAATAATGAGCGAAAATTCAGCTATACATATATATATGTATTTAATACATTTTCCTTACCATCCTTCTTGTCACTACACCTCGAAACTTACACTTCCCACTAACACAACAACAACAAGATGAACAACAAGTTGCTAGTGAATCGAAATAGGCCTAACACGGATTTACTAGACTTTTATTTTGTGTTTTGAACATGAAAATGAGAAAATAACGAAGCAACTATGCTAGTGAATCAAAAGATCCCCACACGGCTTCACTAGACTTTGGATTTTCATAAACATAATGATAAAAAATTACATATTACAAGAGATAGAAACTTGATACACAATATTCAATGATCTAAGAATACACATCTTGCTTTGTCTTAAATGAAAGACTCATAAGAATGAGGAGATAACTTTAAACTTGAGGGGACTATAACACACTAGAAGGCTCCTCTCAAGTCATTTTATGAGACTTCTGAAACTTCTTGCTATCAAGCCTAAGAGCATTATTAGGGGAGGAAATTGGAACTTGCCAATCATATTACCTTAAGAATAGTACATTGATAGGGAAGTATGGATTATCATTATGGATTCTGAGGAGGAATCTGAAAGAACATATGACTTGGACTTAGTGCACGACTTTTATGAACATAAATAAAGCACTTCAAACTTTGGAACATAAAAACACTGATGGGATACTATATAGCTCGCTTATAGTCCCCTAACTTTCTGTGGAGACTTTTGAGAAAGCACTATCTGTAAAGATTTAAGCTTGACTATTTCTGATATCTATGAAAAAAGGCAGAGATAGTCTGGATAGAAAAAGATAAGAATCTATATAAGCTTCTTAGAGGACCTTTCTATAGCACAATCTGAGACTTGAAAGAATGGAGACATTTTCTAAATGGCATGTAGCCTCTCGAAGAAAAGTACAAATGTCTCTGTACCATTCTGCAAGGCTCTACTAGACATAACTTCATAGAAACCCTAGGATACTTGAACTCTGTTCTCTGATACCAAGTTTGTAACGCCCTAAAAACAGGTCTCGAGACGTCACTCGGTGCTTAGAGCCACAAGTGACCTTAAGCTAACCCTTCTACTGGCATAACTCAAAAGCAACTAAAATAAATTCATAAAACTGTACAAAATCAATGGAAGACAACTCTTTCTGAATCTGATCAGTACAAAGTGGGTTCACATGATTACAACTCTACTTTCACAAATAAACATAAATAAAATACACTGACTATACTGACTGTCTATGAAACCTCTACTAGTATTGACTATTGATAGCCGGGTCATGAATCCATACTATCCTAACTCAATATGACTGAATGAACAAAATACAATACTACAAAAACTTTGACTAACTTGAGCCCTTGAATAAAAAAGGCTCGTTCTTTGCTGGTGGGAAGATGCAACTTGTCTAATTATGATATGTAAGTTATAACTTGTAACTATATTATAAGACAATGTAGCACATAGACATATATGAGGATCAACACTTTGAGGATGTACTGAGTATATGGAGGTGTATGCATTTAAATGAACAATATCGTTGCTCTTTACATAAATCATGTATGTAAATATGAATGACTCACATGGCTTGAGTAAATTTGAAATGTAAATCTCATAAATCATGAATGGTGAAACATGTAATATAAATCTCATGAGTCATCATACTTAACTTAAAAATCTATTTTCTCCTCTTATTCTTATAACTTATAAGCTAAAGTAATTTTTAAACAATACTTTCAAAACTTCTGCTTTTATTTTCACTAGAGTAGAACTTCTTTAAAACTTAAGGAACTCTAAGATCATAACACTTTTAGAGACTTTGGGATGTACAACTTTAGAGATCTTAAAATATTAATTTTCAAAATATATATATTTTATCTTAAAGAGAGTAGGGAACTTCTTTTGGGATTTTCTTCTAACTGACATAAATCATGTGAGATGACATGGAGTCCAACGTCTTACCTACATTGGGTAGAGCTTTTCTACCCTTGACATCAAAATAGAACCTTAACTTTAGTGATAACTATCTTAACCCACTTGTTTTAATTCAAAAACCTATGGTGGCTCGAAGTTCTTGGGCATGAGACCTCGGAATCAAGCCCAACTCAGTGCTAAATACTACTCCCATACTTGCTTAAAACTTTTAGGAAATCCACCTTTAAATAATATGAGGGTCTAAAATGAAGACCAATTATATTCTTGTTGCATTAAATCATAGATGATGAATAATGTGGATTCCTATCTTAGGTTGTTTCAAAGGATCAACTTTCTCTATCAAAATCTAAAAATAGCTATTCATGGGATACTTAAATCATGATCACTCTTGAAATATCAAGATTAACTCTTAGGGCTTTGAGCCCATGCTTCAAATTCATATCAAACACCATAAAGTTCATGGTTTATAACATGATTTTTCATAATACAACTTAAAATTTGTAAAATATAATTATGTACATAAATATTCAAAAGTAGACATGTACCTCAATATCCAAATTACTTTAAATCTCAAAATCATAAAATTAGCAACATAGGGTATAAACCCTAAATTAAATTTCATGGAAATCATATAAAAATTCAGAAATTTATAACTTAAAGTAAGCTTTTGGGCACAAGAACGAAAGAGTTGTTCTTGTTCAAACCCCACATACCATAGATGATAAACTTGGATGAACAACTTGCTTAAGAGATGATATTTGTAATATTGAATGAGGATTCTTGGAGTTCTTGAACTAAGAACTTGGAATCTTGACCCAACTTGGATAATTAATGGTGAACTTTATGAGATTCTTGAATTTGGGTGATAAAAGTTAGGTTTTCTAGATGAGAGAATTAGATGAAAAAAGAGGTGTAATCTGCTCAATATCACCCTTAATCCTTTATTTTTATGACCTGGGTTGAGGGGGAAAAAACCCCCATTGCCCCTCATTAATTTGAGGCAAGAATTCATAACCCGCATTCTAATTTTGCCCTTCAGCGAGACGTGCTACCAACGTGGTAGCTTACTGCCTCACCCAAAAATGGCTATAACGTTTTGCTTGGGAATCGGATTTTTCCGAAATTGGTATCGTCGGAAAGATAATTCAATTATCTAAAATTTGGTGGGTCTTGAGATGGAAAATGAAATGTAAATAAATGTTTAAAAATGTTTAAATTAGACTCATATAGGATTGAATGCCAAATTTTGGTTGAATCTAATGTTCTTAGATCTACTTGGCTCTAAATGACTTTTATGAACATTATTCACCTAATAAGAACTTCACATACTTAGGATTAAATTCATGAAAAATGAATTCAAATTATGGATCAAGAGTACGGCAATTACACCTTTACGGCAATGCATTGAAATCGCATTAAGCTACTGAAAAAGACAAGTGCAAATTTCCACTCTAACGCGATGCAGTGCTATTATGTTGCACCACTAGAAATTGACAATTGAAAATTTTGACCTCTCTATGATGTGCCAATATTTTCGATGTCTACTAGAATGTGACGATTGTCCTTTTGGCATCCACAGCGACGCGGTGCATGCCCAGGTGGGAACTGCATAATTAAAAATGCTCTAACTTCTTCATCGAGTGCTGGAATTGGGTGAATTCGGTATTTTATTCAATTTTCCACACAATAGAAGGTCTAAATCTTGAACATTCTATATGAAATAAAGGTCATTCATTTTTGAAGAACATTCTTAACATTCTAGGATTAAATTTTAAGCTAGGAAAAATATGGGGTGTTACAACTTCACACCCGCCACCCTCATTAAAGGAAAAGGAGTCCCTTTGCAACACTTTTTGTAATAGACTATTTAAACATTTTCCATAGTCTTTTTCCTTAGCTAGCTTATTTTGAATGAAGATTATAACATTGAAATACCATTTTCCTCTCAAAAAAAGAGTAGACCACCAACTTTGAACATCATAAGTGAAAGGTTCAACTTATGTTGTGAAACGAATAGAAACGTGAGTGCTTGAGTGAACCAAGTTCCTCTTGTGTTCACGTAAGAACTTGGTACTTGTTAATGTTATTTGTAAAGGTTTTAGAGTTTGATACAATCTTTAGTTGCTATATTTCATTTTCTCTTTGTTTCAAGTTATCTATCTTTTTTATATTTCAAGTTTGTGTCTGTTGTTTTTGCTTGGTGTCTTGTATGTGTGGGTTGTTTTTATGAGATTACGGACTATTTTATGCTCATTTAGATACCGTTTGATATCAATTAACTGCCCATATACAGCAGGTAGAGGGTGAGAAGAGGAAATAGGAAAAGTTTGGTGATGGGTAGTACTCAGTGTCAGGGTTATCGAAATGGTGAAAAATGGTAGAAAAAGAAGTATGGGAGTTCAGATTCCTAATTTTTTGCTAGCCTTCGTACCATTCAAGCGACATATATCATCATAGTGGTGATAATTTTTAAGCGAAGGGTACCCAATCTTAGTCAAGTAGAGTTTAGTTCTGTGGTTGTCCTCATTGGGTTATTATGATGAAGGAATGGACACATGCTTTAAGTATGTCTAGGCATGCCATTAACTCAAGAATTTTTTAGTTTATCTTCTGCTCCTACTCCTGGTGGTGTTATATATAATTTTGTTACTTCTCCTGGTTCTAGTATTGGTCAGAATAGGTTGTATGCTTTGGCATCTCAATTGGAATCTGAGGTATCACCGGATGTTGTTAGTAGTATGTTACAACTTTTCTCTCATGATGTATATTTTTTTCTTGCTTTGGGGTCCACTCTCTCCTATGTGAATTTTTATGTAGTTGTATATTTTGGTTTTGATTTAGAAGTTATTTCAGATTCTTTTTTTGTATCTACCCTAGTAAGTGACTCGGTTATTGCTAAGAGAGTTTATAGGGGGGTATTTATTGGTGGCAAGAATAACTTGGTGGATCTATTTGAGTTGAATATTGTTAATTTTAATGTCATTCTGGGTATGAATTGGTTACACTCTTTTTATGTATCCTTTGATTGTCGGACCAGTAAGGTAATCTTTATGTTCCCTAGTGAGCTAGTTGTAGAGTGGGATGATGTTTCTTTAGCTCTTAGGGGGAGGTTTATTTCTAATCTTAGGGCTCAGAGGTTAATCTTTAAAGGTTGTATTTATCACATGGTCCGAGTTTAAGATTCTAACTCAAAACGTCCTTCTTTCTAGTTAATTTCAGTGGTTAATGAGTTTTCAGAGGTTTTTCTAGATGATCTTCCTGGTGTTCCTCCAAATAGGGAAATAGAGTTTGGTATTGCTCAAATTTTGGACACTTATCCAATTTCTATTCCACTGTATAGAATGGCTCGAGCTGAGTTGAGAGAACATAAGGAGAAACTTAAAGATCTTCTGGATAAGGGGTTTATTCATCCTAGTATATCTCCTTGGGGTGAACCGGTGTTGTTTGAGCACAAAAAAGATGGTTCCCTTGGGATGTGCATTGATAATAGGCAGTTGAACAAGGTGACGATCAGGAACAAGTAACCTTCAAGGATAGATAATCTGTTTAACTAGTTATAAGGTGCCAAGTTCTTTTCTAATGTATTTCTCTTATTTGGGTACCATCAGCTAAAAATTAGGGAGGTGGATATCCCTAAGATGACTTTTTGTACTCGGTATGGGACTTTGAGTTTTTGGTAATGTTATTTGGGTTGACTAATGCTCCAACAACATTTATGGATCTGATGAGTAGGTTTTTTTGTTAGTATTTAGATCTCTTTGTTATTGTGTTCATTGATTACATTTTGGTTTATTTGAAGAGCAAGATAGATCATGCTAATCACCTTCGTATGGTGTTTCATACCTTAAAGGAACAATAGTTGTATGCCAAGTTTGCCAAGTGTGAGTTTTGGTTGAATACTATAACCTTCTTGGGTCATATTATTTCTAGTGAAGGGATCATGATGATTCCACAGAAGGTTGCTATGGTAAGAGGTAGCCTAGCCCATTACTCCATTTGACATTCAGAGCTTCTTGGGTTTAGCCGAGTATTATAGGCAGTTTATAGAAAGTTTTTATCGGTAGTTGCTCTATTGACTAAGGTAACTAATAAGAAGGTCAAGTTCTCTTGGTAAAATAATTATGAAGGGAGTTTCAACAAGTCAAAGGATAAGTTAACTTTGGCTCTAATTTAGACTTTTTTGGAAGGCAATGATGGATTCATAGTTTATTGTGATGCATGTCGGGCAGGTCTTGGTTACGTGTTGATATGGTAAGGGAAGGTAATTGACTATGCTTCCAGGCAGTTGAAAATGGATGAGAGAAATTATCCCACTCATGATTTGGAGCTATTGGCACTTGTGTTTGCTTTGAAAATATGATGGCATTATTTGTATGGTGTTTATGTGGATATCTTTTCTGATCATAAGAGTCTACAATACGTGTTCACCCAGAAAGAGCTTAATTTCAGAAAGAGAAGATGGCTTGAGCTTCTTAAGGATTATGATATAAGTCTTCACTATCACCCATGTCAGGCTAATGTGGTTGCTGATGCTTTTAGCAAGTTATCCATGGGGAGTTTTGCTCATTTGGAGGAAGGAAAGTGGGAATTAGTGAAGGATATTCACTGCTTGGCCAATCTTAGAGTTTACCTCTTGAACTCCAAGGATAGTGGTGTGATGGTGTAAGAAGTGGTTTGATCATTTCTTGGTGTAGAGATTAAGGAGAAACAAGTGCTAGATCCTAGCTTGATGAAAATCAAG
The DNA here is from genome assembly GCF_002878395.1 of Capsicum annuum. Taxonomy (NCBI): domain Eukaryota; kingdom Viridiplantae; phylum Streptophyta; class Magnoliopsida; order Solanales; family Solanaceae; genus Capsicum; species Capsicum annuum. The sequence goes on from NC_061118.1 coordinate 124,192,312, forward strand.
AGTGACATTAGTAGGAAAAAGGTAGTGGTATTTGAGATTAGTGGTGATGGTACTTTACTGTACTAGGAAATTTATGTGTTCCTTATATCGATGGGTTGCGACAAAGGATTTTAGCTGAGGTGCATGACTAGTTCTATATTGTTCATCATGGATTGACTAAGATGTATCATGATCTTATGGAGGTCTATTGATGGAATGGCACAAAGAGGGATTTGGCTGATTTCGTGGCCAAGTACATTGTGTGTCAATAGGTTAAGGTTGAGCACATGAGGCAAGGAGGGTTGTATCAAGAAATTGACTTGGCTGAATGGAAACTTGAAGTGATCATTATGGACTTCATTACCGGTCTTCCTTGGTCTCAGAATCAATATGATTCAATTTGGGTCATCGTGGATAGGATGACTAAGTCTGCACACTTTTTTCACAGTATGGACTACCTTCTCGATGGAGGATTGTGCTAAGCGGTATTTTTAGGAGATTGTGAAGCTGCAAGGGGTGCCTATTTTGATCATTTCTGATCGTGGAATGCAGTTTACATCTCATTTATGATAGTTTTTTTAGAGAATATTGAGGACAAAGGTAAGTCTGAGTACCACTTTTCATCCGTAGATGGATGGGAAAGTTGAGAGAATTATTTAAACATTGGAGGATATGGTTCGGGCTTGTGTAATTGATTATTTTGGCAATTGGGTTGAGTATCTACCTTTGGTAGAGTTTGTTTACAACAATAGCTATCATTCTAGTATTGGTATGGCTTCTTTTGAGGCATTGTATAGTAGGAGGTGTGAGTCTTCTATTGGTTGGTTTGAGCTTTGTAAGGTGGACATGTTTGGTCCGAATTTGGATTACCAGACTATAGAGAAGGTAAGGGTGATTAGGGATAGGCTTAAGGCTACCCAAAGTGTCCAAAAGTCCTATGCGGATGTTAGGCATAGAGACTTAGAATTTGAGGTTAGGGATGAGGTTTTCCTTAAGGTATCTCCTATGAAAGGAGTAATATAGTTTGTCTAGAAGGGGAAGCTCAGTCCCCGGCATGTCGATCCTTATGAGATTTTGTGGAGAGTTGGTAATGTTGCTTATAAGCCGGAGTTGCCTTCTATCTTGGGCTTTGTTCATCCGATCTTTCATGTTTCCATTATGAGGAAGTACACTAGTTATCTTTCTTCGGTTGTTCCTTTGAAAAGATTGGGTCTCACAGATTCTTTGTCTTATAAAGAGGTCCCAGTTGAGATCTTGGATTGTCACGTTCATCAGTTATGGACCAAGGATGTGGCTTCAGTTAAGGTTCTTTGGCGGAACCATAAGGTAGAAGAAGCTACATGGGAAGTGGAGGAGGACATAAAATCCAAATATCCACATTTATTTTATGCTCTTGGGATTCATGTGGAAGTTATGTGTCTTAAACACATCTTTATGTTCTGAGTTTGTTAAAGGAAAGATTAACATATTTGCCTCTTTGTTTTCAAACTTTGTTAAAGATTGAGAACATATTTGATAATGAAAATGACTCATGTGTGTGGTTACCCCTATCTTGTCCATCATTTAGGGAGAATGTTCCTAGTGGGGGAGACTATAACGCCTTGGGTTTTGACCCTTAGAAAATTTGTAGGAATTTTGGTCTCTTGACACAATACCACTTGAGGGTACAAGCCATATATTGTGGTATAGAGGGTAAGGTCCAGTTGTATACTGACTAGTGTTGGTTGGTTGGATGTATTTTTGTTATTGGAATGGATATGACTTAGGGGTATGAGTCATATTAGTGGTCACATATTATTTGGTTCCTTAATTTAATCTTTGACTTGGTTACGTAGGTTGGATCTGAATACGAATGGCTCACCATAAGTCGTAATTAAGGGTACAAGTCGTACCATGGACTCGTATAGTGGACAGTATCTAAATCTTTCTTGAGCTTAAATCTGCCAAGGGTACGAATGAAGGGTACAGATCACATACTGTCAATAGGACTTGGTTGGATATGTTTTATACTAGACACTATTGGATCTAAGGGTTGTCACCAGGATACGAGTGGAGTCTACTAATAGTATTAGAGGGTACGACTCGTGTGGCTCAGTCATACCCCTGTGATAGTACTTTGGTGCAACTGAAGTGGGGCTATTCTTGATATTTCACCACTTATCCTAATAAAGTCCCATGACTTCTAACTTACTTGGGAGGTTATTTACTATATTATTCAATTCATTAACACTTAGAAACTTTTCTAAAACACTCCATAATTCTCTCAAGAACTTTTAGGCATGGGAACCTAGGGTTTCAACTAAAGGATCTATTTGGGGCTTGTCTTGGTGATTTATTTCCGTTATTATCTTGGTTTAAGGTTGTAATGCCCCACATTTTGGGCTACAATATAGACCATGATTACAATGCATTGATAATCCCAAAGCCATAAATCCTATGCTAATATGGGCATTATAATTTGTGTCAACTTCTATCAACTATGAATCTTTGTATATATCGAATTAGAGAGCCTACTATGTGTAAAATGATAGGTTTTCGAGTTAGCTTTCCAACCATATCAATTTTGCTACAATCCAACTCCCGAGCAATAAGTTATGGCCTTTCAAAGTAGAATGCATCGCCTAAACAATCACACATGGCCACTGGAAAGCATATGTGATAGCATATGTGCCGCCTATGTAAATATAGGTGATATCATATGCGGTGCCTATATAAATATAGGAGATATCATAAGCGGCACATATCTTATAGTTTCAAGTGACTTAAACACTCCGTTTTTGGGGCAAAATAGTCCTTTTCCCACCCTTATTTAGCAATAAACATGAAATTCAGTCCCCAATTCTCCAAAATACATCCACATTCATCTAAAAGTTGTCAAGAACACTCCCAAGGGTTTCAAATAAAAAACCTAAAAAAATCAAGATTCAACCGTGGGTTTTCAAAATTGATTAGAGATTCGGAATCCCCAATTCATAGGCTTCAAGAAACACCTGTTATTTTCTGAAATAAAGGTACGCGGGGTTTTCCTAAATTCTCATGGGCATAGAAAAATCATGTTTTAGAATGGAGTTTTTGAATCTATGTATATATTCATGTATTAAATGTTTTAACATCATTGTTTTGGTCTTTTGACCTTTCCCAAAGTGATTCGAGAATATGAATGTATGAAATCATGTATTTAAGAATGAATTCTTGTTGATAGCATGATTTTTGGTGAATTTTTCAGATTTCTCATAGCATATGAATTATTTTGTCGTGCATCCCTGAAAAGCACTGTATGAAATGATTGGACTCTTGTTATTATTTAATATTGGTTTTAAATCACTAAAGAGGGAATCAAGTTTGAATGTTTAATGTTCATAATGCATGTAATGAAAAAGTGCATGGATTTGCTAAAAGCACTAGACCACCATATGTTGATGAAGTTTTTTGCATGATTTTGACTTGAGTTTCAAAACACGAAATCTTCTTTATCAATTGCATATTTTTGGTGGTCTAAATTATTCTTTAAATATAAGATTTAACTTAATGAATTATGGCTCAGAAATCATGACTTGCAAGTTTTGGTATGACGATACCACTTCAGACCAATGCCATATCAGACTCAAACTAATAAATATTTCAGACTATTATAATTTTAGACATTCAGAATGTTGCATGTACAGAAAAGGTTAAAAATGGGTAAACAGAGATGTTAGGTGGTTCCCTGAGGAGGGCTTGAGTTCAAGCAACTCATTGCCTAAAATTGTGGTTTGCCGACCTGGGTATATTATTATACGATGACTTAAGTGTTGTGTGGTGTATCAGATTCAAGAACTCCAACCTTTACGGCATACTCGGGTTGGAGGCTTCTCCGTCGAGTCAATGGTGTATTCCATATCGCTCATGGAATATTAGACTTGTAGGGGATACCACCTAACTCAGAAGTAATACACAGATCAGAGTTTAAGATTTACAGACAGGTTATATGTTTTTAGAAGATGCCCATGTGTTTTCAGAAACTATTTTATGCATAATGTTCGATGAAAATTTTCGCTCACGTAATATATATATATATATATATATATATGTTCAATTACTCTATTTTGTATTTCTTCGCATGCCTGTACAATTGTGCTGACCCCCTTCCTCCCAGGTACTGAGGCACAGTCTAGGGGTCCAGATCCTTAGTAGAGTCTACAGACAGGGTTTTCTCAGAGTTCAGTTGATGAGCCTTCTTTTCTTCGGAAGGCCTAGTCATTTAGGTATTTATTTCAGTATAGTTTTTGGTCTGCTGGGGGCCTTGTTCTAGTTATTCAGATAGTATGTCAGTAGAGATTTTACAGACTATTGCAGATGTTTATTAAATATTATTGGGCATGTTTTTAGGCCTTTAACTGTTTTAAATTGTTGACCATGTTTCCATATTATTGTGTCTAATCCATATTACTTTGATCATATGAACTATGTGCATGATTACAAGATAGACAGAGGGCGTTTTGGGTCTTTGGGTTCGGGAATGCTCATCATGGCCAGGGCCCTTATTTGGGTCATGACAAACTTGGTATCAAAGCACGGTTCATGGTCCCAAGGTGTCTACAAAATCACGCCGGGTAGAGTCTTGGTTAAGGGTATGTAGCGCGCCACACTTATAAACAAGAGGCTACTAGGTGTTTACGAAATATTTCCCCTCTTTTTGATTTAGTTTGTGCTTCAGAGTCTGAACTATCCCCTAATCAATGATCTATTGTATTTCAAAAACATAGTTATGTCTCCACGTCGTATCATCGATCAGAATGCTCAGGCAGATGAGGTCCGTCCCACCTATGGGATGCGGACCGTAATAGAGTTCACACTCCAGAACCTGTCCCTACTCTGGGAGTCCCTCCAGTCCTGACCAATCCACCTCGAGCTCTGTCGACTGATTTCAACCATCCCCCGACTGCTCAGAGAGATATTTCAAATGCAGAATTCAGATGGTCTATTTATATACTGACACAGTTGGTAACTAACCAGGCTTAATGATTAGAAGATGTTGGCTCTGCAGCTGTTATGTCTGAGGCTCTAGGGTCGGACATTTCATGAAAATAAACCCACCCAAGTTGACTGGCACCAAGGTGGAGGAATATCCATAGGAGTTCATGGATGAGATGGAAAAGATATTTATGGTAATGTATGTGGATGAGGTTGAAGGGGTGGAACTAGCAACTTATCAACTTAAGGATGTTGCGAATCACTAGTATGCCGACTGGGAGGAGGCAAAAGGTGAAAGTGCTGAGCCCACAATTTGGGGCAAATTTATGGAAGCTTTCCTTGATCGATTCTTTCCTATGGAGTTGAGGGAGGCCAAAGCAGAAGAGTTTATGAATGTGAATCAGGGCAGTATGAGTGTCCAGGAGTACACTTTGAAGTTTAATAAACTAGCCTGCTATGCACAAGGGTTAACTACTAATATGATAGCTCGGGTGAGGAAATTTGCATTTGGCCTTTCTGATAACCTGGTGCTTGAGTCCCAGGGGGAAATGTTGAATAAGAAGTTAGAATTTTCTAGGATGACCGTTCATATGCTGCAGGTAGAAGAGAAAAAGAAGAAGATCTCTGAAGCTAGTGAGGTAGAAAGATAATTGAAAAGAGCCAGATCAGTAGACCAGAGTCACAGTCAGCCTCAGGGCGGTAAGTAGGGAAATAAATGGTAGAAAAAGAAGATATGGGGTAATGTGCAGTCTACTGCCAGTGCCCCAGTACCCTGACCACTAGCAGACAGACGATCTCAGAGTTTTTAGACTAACCATAGAACCAGAGCTCAGGATACTTAGTCACAAGGTTGTGTGGCTCAGCAATATCATACTTTTCCACAGTGCAAGACTTGTGGTAGAAATCATCCAGGAAGGTGTCAGTTGGGCTCATTAGTTTGTTATTCATGTGGTCAGCTGGGTCACCTTTAGAGGGAATGTCCATCTGCTAGAAAGAATGTTGGTGGTGCAAAATCTCAGGCAAATTCTTTGGCACCACCCCCGCCTCAAAAGGGCACCACATCAGCTGTCGGGAACAGTCACAACTGGTTATATGCTTTGACCAACTGCTAGGAGGCGGAAGCTTCCCCAGATGTTGTTACCAGTATGTTACAAATATTTTCCATGATGTTTATTTGTTATTTGATCCCAGGTCTACTTTATCCTATTTGACCCCTTATGTGGCTGTTGGTTTTGGGTTTGAGCCCAGCGTGATCTCTGAACTCTTTCCTATTTCCACCCCAGTGGCGGATTCTATTATTGCTAGGAGGGTGTATAGGGGTTGTGTTGTTTATTTTGGAAGCCGAGATACGTTAGCAGATCTAATAGAGTTAGATATGGTTGTTTTTGATGCTATCTTGGGAATGGATTGGCTTAATTCATGCTATTCCACATTAGATTGTAGGACTCGAAGGGTCACTTTTTCTTTCCTGAATAAACCAGTGATAGAGTGGGAAGGACATTCTTTAACACCTAGAGGGCACTTTATATCCTATCTCAGAGCCAGCAAACTCATTTCTAAAGGTTGCTTGTACCACCTTATCCGAGTTAAGGAATCCAATACCGAGAGTATTCCTCTTAAATTTGTTCCTATAGTAAAAGAATTCCCAAAAGTCTTTCCAAATGATCTCCCAGGAATACCACCTGATAGGGAGATTAAGTTTGGTATTGATGTGTTGCCAGACACTCGTCCTATTTCCATTCCGTCATATAGAATGGCTCCTGCAGAAATAAAAGAGTTGAAAGAACAGTTAGCAGATCTCCTAGATAAGGGTTTAATATGCCCCAGTATGTCTCCTTGGGGCGCGCTTTTACTTTTTGTGCAAAAGAAAAATGGTTCCCTTCGTACGTGCATAGACTACCGTCAGCTGAATAAGGTCACAATTAAAAATAAATATCCTCTTCCTAGGATTGATGGTCTTTTTGACCAGCTTCAGGGTGCCAAGTGTTTTTCAAAAATACACCTTCATTCGGTTTATCATCAGTTGAAAGTTAGGGAGTCAGACATACCCAAGACAGCCTTCCAAACCCGTTATGGTCACTACGAATTTTTTGTCATATCCTTCGGGTTGACTAATGCCTCTGCAGCCTTCATGGATCTTATGAATAGAGTATTCCGTTAGTTTCTTGACTTATTCATCATTATTTTAATTGATGGCATTCTGATCTATTCTAAGAGTAAAGGGGATCACACCAATCACCTCAGAATTATTCTTTAGACCCTTAAGGATCATCAGCTGTATGCCAAATTTTCTAAGTGTGAATTCTGGTAAGATGTTATTTCCTTCTTGGGGCATATTGTGTCTAATGATGGGATAAGAGTGGATCCCTAGAAAGTTGAAGCAGTGAAAAAATGGCCCAGACCCACGACTCCAACTGATATTGGGAGCTTCTTGGGTTTGGCGGGTTATTACAGAAGGTTCGTAGAGAGTTTTTCTTCCATAGCTGCTCCACTCACTAAATTGACTCACAAAAAGGTGAATTTTGTGTGGTCTGATCTGTGTTAGAATATTTTTGAGAAGTTGAAAGACAAACTGATCACTGCTCCTATTTTGACCCTTCTCGAGGGTGTAGATGGCTTTATGGTATACTATGTTGCGTCTTGTGTAGGATTTGGTTGTGTGTTGATGCAACATGGTAAGGTAGTGGCTTATACATCTAGGCAGTTGAAGGTACACGAGTGGAACTACCCCACCCATGATTTGGAGTTAGCGGCTATGGTGTTTGCACTTAAGATTTGGCGGCACTACTTGTACGGTGTTCACGTTGATATCTTCACTAACCACAAGAGTCTGTAGTATGTTTTCTCGCAGAAAGAATTAAACCTCCGGTAGAGGCACTGGATGGAGCTTCTGAAGGACTTTGATATGAGCTCGCATTACTATCCGGGCAAGGAAAATGTTGTAGCTGATGCCCTCAGTAGGTTGTCTATGGGAAGTCTTTCTTATGTAGAAAAAGGAAAGAAAGAGATAGTGAATAATATTCACCGCCTTGTAAATCTGGGAGTGCGACTCTTATATTCCAAAGATGGAGGGGTAATTGTTCATGTGTTAGCTAAGTCATCCCTTTGTGCTAAATTTAAGGAGAGGCAGGTTGAAGATCCCATCTTGATACAAATCAAGAAAGATATGGGTCAACAAAAGGTTATGTCATTTGAAATTGGTGGTAATGGTATTATGAGATTTCTAGGTAGGTTGTGCATTCCGAATATTGATGGACTATGGGAAAAAATCCTTGATAAGGCACACACTTCGAGGTATGTGGTTCACCCAGGATCTACTAAGATGTACCATGATCTAAAAATCTTGTATTGGTGGAATAACACGAAACGTGATGTAGCTGATTTTGTGTCCAAGTGTTTCAGTTGTTAACAAGTGAAGGTAGAACACATGAAGCCAGGTGGTACTTCCCAAGAGATAGACCTGCCTTTATGAAAGTGGGAGATGATAAATATGGACTTTATTATAGGACTTCTGGGATCCTGAAACCAGTATAATTCTATATGGGTGATTGTAGATCGGTTGACAAAGTCAGCCTACTTTTTGCCTGTGAGGACTAATTATTCGGGAGAGGGTTATGCTAAGATTTAATTGAGGAGATAGTTCATTGCATGGGGCACCAATGTCCATTATATCTGATAGAGGTATGCATTTTTCATCTCAGTTCTGGAGATCTTTTCAGAAGGGTCTAGGTACACAAGTGAATTTGAGCACAGGTTTCCACCCTCAGACGGATGGGCAAGCTGAGTGTACCATTTGGACTCTCGAGGATATGTTGAGGGAATGTGTCATTGATTTCAAAGGTAATTGGGTAGATCACCTGCCACTGATTGAATTTGCTTACAATAATAGCTACTATGCCAACATCAAGATAGCTCCTTTCAAGGCTTTGTATGGGAGGAGATATAGGTCTCTGATAAGATTGTATGAAGTGGGTGAGACTCAGTTGTATGGGCCTGATCTTGTTCATCAGGTGATAGAGAAAGTGAAGATCATTAGAGAACGACTCAAGACTGCTCAGAGTCTTCAGAAGTCCTATACCGATGTTTAGAGAAAAGAATTAAAGTTTGAAGTTGGTGATTGGGTGTTTCTCAAGGTTTCTCCTATGAAAGAAGTTATGCGGTTTGGAAAAAGAGGTAAATTGAGCCCTCGCTATATAGGGCCATATTAGATTCTGAGAAAGATTGGTGCAGTTGCTTATGAGCTAGAATTGCCTGCAAGTTTGGTTTCCGTTCATCCGGTATTCCATGTATTCATGTTGAAGAAATCCATTGGAGATCATTCTTTGGTATTGCCAGTAGAGGATATTAAGGTGACAGATTCCTTGTCTTACGAAGAAGAGCCCATTGAAATTTTAGATCGCCAAGTTCAAAAGCTGAGAAGCAAAGAGATAGCCTCAGTGAAGTTATTATGGAGGAATCAGAAAGTTGAAGAAGCAACTTGGGAGTCAAAAGATGACATGAGAATTAGATATCCCAATTTGTTTGCTTCGATGGATGATGAGACAGAAGGTACTATTTCTACCTTATCTTTCCTAGTCCTTATTATGCTTGAAATCGTGTCTGTCTATGTTCCACGTCATCATTTGGGGATGAATGTTCCTATGGGGGGATAATGTAATGCCCTATATTTTGGGCTATAATATATACCATGATTCCGATGTGTTGATAATCCCAAAGCCATAAATCCTATTGCAATATCGTATGTTAATTATTTGCGTAGTTTGTGAATCTATTCAAGATTGAATTTAGACCATAAAGGTCCTTTGACTCAAGGACGAGTTGAAAACTACTTTGATCAATTAATTTTAAGTGGTCATTATAATTTGTGTCAACTTCTATCGACTATGACTCTTTGTATATGTAAAATTAGAGAGCCTACTATGCGTAAAATGATAGGTTTTCGAGTTAGCTTTTCGAAGATACCAATTTTTCTAAAATCCGGCACCCGAGCAAGAAGTTATTGCCTTTCAAAGTAGAAAGCATCGCCTAACCAATCGCACATGGCCACTGGAAAGCATATGCGATAGCATATGCGGCGCTTATGTAAATATAGGAGATAGCATATGCGGCACCTATGTAAATATAGGCGATATCATATGCGGTGCCTATGTAAATATAGGCGATATCATATGCGGCGCATATATTATGGTTTCAAGTGATTTAAGCACTCCGTTTTTGGGGCAAAATGGTCCTTTTCCCATCTTTATTTAGCCATAAACACGAAATTCAGTCCCCAATTCTCCAAAATACATCCACATTCATCTAAAAATTCTCAAGAACACTCCCAAGGGTTTCAAACTAAAAATCCAAATAAATCAAGATTCAACCGTAGATTTTCAAAATTGATTAGAGATTCAGAATCCCCAATCCACAGGCTTCAAGAAGCACCCATTATTTTTCGAAATAGAGGTACGCGGGGTTTTTCTAAATTCTCATAGGGATAGAAAAATCATGTTTTAGAATGGGGTTATATGTATTAAATGTTTTAACATCATTATTTTGGTCTTTTGACCTTTCCCAAAGTGATTTGAGAATATGAATGTATGAAACCATATATTTAAAAATGAATTATGGTTGAGAGCATGATTTTTGGTGAATTTCCTCTTATTATGAATTTTTCAGATTTCTCATAGCATATGAATTGTTTTGTAATGCATCCCTGAAAAGCATTATATAAAATGATTGAACTCTTGTTATGATTTAAAGGTGGTTTTAAATCACTAAAGAGGGAATCTAGCATGAATTTTTAATGTTCATAATGCATATAATGAAAGAGTGCATGGATTTGCTAAAGGCAGAAGACCACCATATGTTGATGAAGTTTCTGCATGATTTTGACTTGAGTTTCGAAATATGAAATATTCTATATCAGTTGCATGTTTTTGGTGGTCTAAATTATTCTTTAAATGAAATATTTAGCTTAATGTATTATGGCTCAGAAATCATGACTTGCAAGTATTGGTATGACGATACAAATTCAGACCAATGCCATATCAGACTCAGACTAATAAACATTTCAGTCTATCATGATTTTAGACATTTAGAATGTTGCATGTACAAAAAAGGTTTAAAATGGCATACAGAGATGTTAGGTGGTTCCCTGAAGAGGGCTTGAGTTCAAGCAACTCATTGCCTAAAACCATGGTTTTCCGACCCAGGTATACTATTATACGCTAATTTAAGTGTAGTGTCACGTATCTGATTCAGGAACTCCAACCCTTGCGGCATACTCGGGCTGGAGGCTTCCTCACCAAGTCAATGGCAGATTCCATATCACTCGTGGAATATCAAACTTATAGGGGATACTACCTAACTCAGAAGTAATACACAGATTAGAGTTTGAGATTTACAGACAAATTACATGTTTTTAGAAGATGCCCATGTGTTTTCAAAAACTATTTTATGCATATTGTTTGATGAAAATTCTCTCTCACGTATTATATATATAGGTGTGTGTTCAATTAATCTATTTAAGATTGCTTCGCGTGCTAGTACAATTATGCTGACCCCCCTTCCTCCTAGGTATTGAGGCACAGTCTAGGGGTCCAGATCCTCAGTAGAGCCTATAGATAGTGTTGTCTCAGAGTTCAATTGGTGAGCCTTCTTTGCTTCGGGAGGCCTAGTCATTTAGGTATTTATTTCTGTATGGTTTTTGGTCTTCTGGGGGCTTTGTCCCAGTTATTCAGATAATATGTCAGTAGAGATTTCGCAGACTATTTCAGATGTTTATTAAAAATTGTTGGGCCTGTTTTCAGGCCTTTAACTGTTTTAAATTGTTAACCATGTTTCCGTATTATTGTGCCTAATCCGAATTACTTTGATCATATGAACTATGCACATGATTACCAGGTAGACAGAGGGCATTCTGGGTCTTCAAGTTCAGGAATGCTCGTCACGGCCGGGGCCCCAGTTCGGGTCGTGACAATGGCATGTTCTCTTCCCTCATTGTTAATTCTAACTAAAGGCATGATTTTTATGAATATTTTCAAGATTTCATTGATTGTATGATTTTGGTTTTCAAATATAATTTGGGGGGTTTGATATTAAATGGTTAGTTATGGTTTCCCATTGTTTTAATTATACTTTTATATGCATTAATGGTGGTTTTTGATAGTTGGATTTCATGGGAATGGTTTAATGGTAAATGGGAATTGGTTTTTGTCATATTATGCCCATAATGTGTTTGACAAAATCCTTATAAAGATGTGTTTATTGCATTGACTACTTTTAATGGAACTTTTGCTTGTTTTAAAACTTGGTATAGGAATTATGCATGGTTTAAATGGATTGGAATGGTAAATGGCTAATGGTTTTGTTCGAGGGGCATATGGAACCCCCAAGTGGTTTAATATAGTAAATGTAAGGGCACTTGAAATTTCCCTTAAGCCTATATATGGTTGGCTATGGATAATACTTGCAAGTAAGGATTGGTATGACGATACCAATGTTAATGGCCTTGGTTAATAAATGGATAATGCTTTGGTTATTTTGAAATTGATTTTAATTGAGAAATAATGGCAGGATGTGTAGTGAAACCGTGGAAGGTGGAGGTCCCGGGGGGACAAAAACTAGAAAATCATATTTTCCAATATGAGGTTGGTCTTGGTAATCGTGTGCTTGATGTCACACTATATTTGGGCGATGTACGAGTCATCCTATTATTTTCTTCCCTGGTCATGTGACTACATGCACTAGGGACCTTTCAACGAGGGGATCTGAACCCATATTTCCCGTGGGTGGTTTAGGAAGGCAAAGCTACACGGCCCAGGTAAAGGTTTTAAAGGAATGCTAAAACCAGTCCCTTATCTTGGCATTGTTATATATATATATAAGTATGGTTGTATGCATATGGATGGTTTTACTAGGTTTTATAAATGGTATTATTTTATCCTTACCTGAGATCATGCTAGTGGTTACCCGCTGACCCCATCTACTGGAGGTTGTATACCTACCCTATGCAATAGCTGGTCGTTCTAAGCCTCCTACATAGTGATAAAATCGGGGACAAAGTTTGGATGGAAGGGGTGAGCTTCCATCCTTTCGGAAGGCTCCATATCATGTTATGAATATTTCTAGACACTTTGATTTTATTTTGGATATTGGTTTTGGCTATGGTTAGGGGCATGTCCCAACCGGATTTTATTACTCTTTTGGTTAGAGTCTTTGTGGTACTTCTATGGGTTACAATGGGCGTGATCGGTATTGGTGTTGGCCTTTGCATTGGAATAAGTTGAAGGGCTGACATTATTGGATGATATTATTGGTTGTTCCATCCTATTTAATTTTGGGATTAATTTTGTCATGTCTTGGAACAACCTGGTTATGACCTGGTTTATGGCCCTTGTTTTGGTATGGTTGGATTATTGGTATGGGTTGGTTTAAATCTGTTGGGTCTACCACGGTTGTGATCTTATCCAGTCTTTATGTGAGCTGTTACACTATCTTGTTACATGCTCAAAATTCATCCACCACAGGGTAGGCGGCTGGAGGTTGGGTTTGGTAACAGGTATGGTTTCTGGTCCTTGTTGGACTTAGGATGCCCATTATGACAATGCCCCAGGGTGGGCCGGGTAAGGACTTCACTTAAGTAACCCAATGGGCGCTTAAGCGAATGCACTAGCACCATCTAAGACTTGGAATTATTTGAGTCTGTACTGGCCCCTCATAATTCATCCAAAACCATATAAAAACAAATAAAATATGCTACCCTATTAGATTTGACATTTCAGACTCTATGGTATAGTTAAAATTTCCATCCTAGGTCATTTTAATGAAAAGTTGGTTCCACACCCATGTGACATTTTTCTTAACTTCCAGGAAATAGCTTGAAATAAATCCAAGATCCTTGGGACCTGAATCAAGGGTCGTCCAAGCCTAAAATTGAGGTACCTAAGATGTTGGATTTGTCAGAATTGGCGTATGAGGTTGTTTGACTAATGATTTAGCCCGGTGTCAGTTTCTAACCAACGAAGACTTCAAAACATAAAACTGATTCTAATAGCCAAACACTCTATCAAGTAACCAAATTATTGGCTCCAACAATTCATAAATGACTTGGGGCTGCAATAGGAAAGCTCTAAACGATGAAAATGATCAAAAATGCAAAAAATGACCAGGAGGGTCATTACAATATCCACTACTAAAAGAACTTTTATCTGCAAAGTTAAAGAATTGGGATGTACTTGAAGCGTCAAACAGGTGTTGATATTGGATCCACATCACGCCCTAAATCTCCAAAGTAGCCTCATTTACTAAGTAGTGCCTCCGCTGAACCTTAACTACTAGAATCTCTCTAGTGCACAACAGTCTGACATCACTAGATAATATAAGGAATGAATCCTCTACAAATGTGAACTGCCCATCCAAGTAAACTGAGTTCTATCTAAAAACAAGAGATGCATTTGACATGTACCACCATAGCATAAAAATATTGAAAACCCGATGGACATCAAAAACATCTTGCGTTAAGGCTAACTCATAAGACACCTCACCAACTGTGCAAAGGATCTTAAAGGGTCTAATATATTTAGAGATGAGCTTGCCTTTCCTACCAAACTTGATCACATCCTTTATAGGGGATGCATGGAGAAATACCTAATCACCAACTCCAAATTTCAAGGAACGAAGTCTATGATCTGTATATGCCTTCTGCCTACTCTGAGATACCCTCAACCTATCCTGAATCACATAACTTTATTCAATGACTCCTAAACCAGGTTTGTACCATAGGGTCGAATCTTGGATATCTCAAACCACCCAATCGAAGAACGACATCACCTACTATACAAAAACTCAAAAGGAATCATCTCAAGACTCAAATGGTAGCTATTATTATATGAAAACTCTTCCAAAGCTATGTGTTGCTCCCACTGGCCTCCAAAATCCATAACATAGGCTCAAAACATATCTTTAAGAACCTGAATATTCCACTCTAACCGCCCATCAGTCTAAGATGGAAGGATATACTAAGTTCCACCTAAGTACCTAAATCCTACTGAAAATCTCTCTAAAAGCTAGAAATAGACATCAAACCCAGATCTGAAATGATAGATATGGGCACACTATGTAAACAACTATTTCACGAACAAAGATATGGGCTAATCTCTCGGCAATAAAAGACATCTTAAAAGGAATGAAATATGCTAACTTGGTCAATTCATCCACAATAACCCAAATACCATAGAAACCATGGGAGGTTCGAGGCAAACCACTAACAAAGTCCATAGTAATCCTCTTCCACTTCCACTCGAAAATGGACAACCTCTAAATCAAGCCACCCAATCTCTGATTCTTGGCCTTTACCTACTAAAAACATAGGCAATGAGATACAAAGTCCTCCATATCGCTCTTCATACCACTCAACTAATAATGTTACCTCAAATTCCTATATATCTTAGCAATATCTGAGTGAATAAAATATCTAGAGCTGTGAGCCTCAAGAGGAATTGTCTGAATTAAGTCTCCAACCTTCGAAACACAAATGTGGCTGTCAAATCTCAAAAAACCCTCAGAATCTATGGTATCCCTCTTGGACTCACCACGTCATCACGGATGGTTACGACTACGAATCTGCTCAAATAAAGTATATCTTGCCTCAACACTAGCAAGGATTCTCCTAGGGTTTGAAATATCTAATCACACTATCAAGTTGGCTAAGGAATGAACGTCCCATGCTAATAACCTCTGAGAAACTGAAATAGAAGCCAAGCTATCCATACTCACAGTCTTACCACTCAAGGTATGTGATACTATATTTTCCTTGCTCGAATGGCACAAAATAGAGATATTACAATCCTTAAGAAACTCCATCCATTTGTGCTATCTAGAATTAAGATCTTTCTGGGTCATAAGATGTTGAAGATTTTAATGATCCATGGAAATTCCATAATGCATGCCATATAGATAATGTCGCCAAATCTTAAGCACAAAAACTACCATCGCCAACTCCAATTCATGAGTGGGGTAGTTGCGCTCGTGCACCCTCAGCTCCTCCATACATATGCAATAAATAGACCCTGTTGCATCAACATATAACCCAAACCAACACCAGAAGCATCACAACATATGGTGAATCCCTCACCTTCGATAAAAAGAGCCAAAGTAAGATCTTAAGTGATAAATCTCATGATCATTACAAAGGTTGACTCAGACTCCTCGAACCATCAAAAAAGAAGCTCTATCTAAGTTAATATAGTCATTGGCACTATAATAGTAACAAAACTTCTTATAAATATTCTACTGTGACTAGGTAAATCAATGATGCTAAAGACCTCAGAAGAAGATATAGACCTTGCCCTATGACGAATAATCTCAGTCTTTGTTGGGTCTTCCATAATCCATCCTTAGACACCACATGCCTAAGGAATGTCATCGACTCTAGCCAAAACTCACACCTAGAGAATTTGGAAAACATCCTATGATCTCTTAAAGTTTGGAGCATAATCCTAAAATAGTGTATATGCCCCTGTCTACTCCTCAACTATACAAGGATATCATCGATGAAGACAATTAGAAAAAAATCCAAATAAGGCCTAAACACGAGGCTCATCAAATTCATAAACGTGGTTGGGCATTGGTTAACCTATAAGGCATCACTAAAAACTCAAAATGATCGTACTGGGTCCTAAAGGCTATCTTTGGGATATCGTTAGCTTGAATAGTCAATTGATGATAACCCGACCCCAAGTCAATCTTAGAGAAAATCGTTTCACCCTAAAGTTTGTCAAACAAATCGTTAATGCAAGTCATAGACTACTGATTCTTTACCATCACTTTATTAAGTCCCCTATGATCAGTACACGCATGCATGGAACCATCTTTTTTCTTCACGAATAAGGCAAGAGATCCCTATGAAGAATACTCACTCTAATAAAATCCTTACCAACAAGATCCTAAAGTTTAGAATTCAGCTTCTTAAGCTTGGTAGGATCCATATAGTAAGGTGCCACAGAAATAGGCTAGGTTTTCGGCTCAAGATCATTAACAAACTCAATATCAAGCTTAGGAGGAAGACCAGTAAATAGATACAAAAAAATAAGGAACTTATAAGTTATAGGATTAGAGTCAAGCAATGGACTCTCCACACTAACATCACTAATATAAGTAAGATAAGACTCATAACCACTCAAAATAAGTCTCCTAGCCTAAATATAAGACATAATCCTTGTTGGGTCACAACTAATATCTCCCTGCCACACAATTGGGGGAATGCCGAGCATAGGTAAGGTAGAAATCTTGGCAACATAATCTAAAATGACATGATTGTGACATAACTAGTACATGCCCAGAATCAAATCAAAATTCACCATATCTAACATAATAAGATTTTCCTAAGCATCAATCTCTTAAACAATCATAACATATGATATATATCTCTAATCCACTATTAAAGAATCACCCATGGGAATAGATATACAAAATGGCACAAATAATGAATCCCAAGATAACTCTAACCATGAGGCATAATAAGAAGACACATAAAAAGAAGAGGATCCCAAATCAAATAAGGAAAAAGTTGACTAGTGGCAGACCAAGATGGTACCTGTGATAATAACATCTAAAGACTTAGCCTTGGGATAGTGGCATATAATTGACCACATGAACCACCTAGTTGTGCTCCTTACTGATCTCTTATCCTACCTACTTGTGAAACATTATGACCACCCTTGGACTTCCCTAACAACCATGCACATCACCTGTAGCTTGGGGATGTATCACCCTAATAAGTCCAACACTTTGAGCAAAAGGAATTATCACTCTATGACTGGGGTACTTACTCAAGAAAAGGCATAAATCCCCATTATGTCTCCTAAGAATAACCTCCAATGAAGTATGCTTCGATCGATGCCAAATACAGTAACTCAACTAGGTTGGGGTCGATCCCATAAGGAAAACATTGAATAGTTGCTTAACCTTGATATAATTCATGAGCAGTGCATAAAGTAAATAGGGGGAATTTAGAATTATAGTAACTAGTAACCAAATCTTGAATGCTTTGAATTGTAAACAATAGAAGACGAACACTAGGACTATGTTTCCCCTGGGTTCTCGGCTTCATAAATTTCTTGTGTTCAACCCACCTACTCTACTGCTCTGCATGTAAAGTCAACAAGATATATATTATTAACCATATTATGAATGTATTGATAAATATCACCCTTTACCTTGTGAGTCTCAGGGAGTTGCCTTATTTCTCCTTGTCAATGACTTCAGTTCAACTTTCATCTTTTGAGTTTTAAGATTGTTAGATGAGATGATAGAATAATAAGATGGACATGAATCTCAAATTATTATCTTAATCCTGTTTTCCTAAACACCAAATCCCTTGTGAGGATGTTTGAAAATATAGGTTATCCTCAAGCTTCTACAGTACCTCTGAGGTCAACAAATATGATGAAGATTAATATGCACACAATTACTTTAGAATAGATGAATCTATTACTTCCTTTATATAGCTAATCCTCCAGGGTTCCTACAACCTTAGTCAGGGAAATTAGGTGCTCATGTTAATGCAATAATCTATGATAATAAATGAAGAATTCATGTAATTAATTGCACAAGAATAATAAGAATAGAATCCAAAGTCTTCAATTGAATAATAACCCAAAATCTCAAGAATAATCTAAAGTATGTAAAAGTATGTAAGAATATTATAAGAATGTGTAATCTAATAAAAGATAAACCCTAGGGATTTTATAGTATCTAAAAACAAACCAGAAATCCTAATAAAAATAGAAAAGAAAAAGTAAGCAACACAAGGTATGACTCGCTCGACCACTCATGATTTATTCTTACGATTCGTACGGTGCCTCCTATATGTTATCTAGTGTCTGATCCTCTAGGGGATTCATCTTTTTGTTCTTCTTACAACTCCTGCATGAGTCGTACCTTGACCATACAACTCATGGACTTCACTTGTTACCACCTGGGACTTTTTTCTTTAATGTTCTGAACACCGATCTACTTATGGTTGAACCATATGAGCCATACTTCAACTTCCAACTCGTATTCTTTGGTGATTTAAACTTTGAATGGAAGACTGAAGTTTTTTTCTCCTTATGATTTCTTGACACGACCCAAATTAATATCTTACAACTCGTATGACTGAGTCTTATTGTTTCTTTACTTAGTATTTCTTCTTAGAATTTGGTTTTTGTGCTTATGAGTCAACCTACGAGTTGTATAATATGTTTACGATTGATGAGATAACTCATATTAGATAAAGACTTTTTCTTTTTCAGAACTTTTCCAATTTCTTTCCATGCCTCTTCTTTACCCGTTTACCTACAACAAGAAGAAAACCACCTTATATCTACTAAAATAACCTAAGTCCAAGCATAATTTCATTATTTTAAGCACCTAAAGTTCCATGTTTCCATGACACATAAACACCCTCAACTTTGAAATTTGTGTCCTCAAGCAAAACAAAATCAAAACTACTAGCACAACAACGATGCTTTAACATGAAGATACTAAGACACCTATGGCAATGATTTTTTAGTTAACTTTTTCAATATTTTTATTCCCTTCCTAATTTTAACTTTTCAAAATCAACCTCCTAATTTTAACATTTCAAGAATCAAACTCTACATATTGATTTGGCATACGGAGAAACATAAAGGAATCCAATGATCTCATTACATTTGTAATAGATGACCAGGCATAAACACGAACCATATTAACTAAACAATCTAGAAACCTACCAACATAATCTTTGTGTGCTCACAATTAAGGAAATCCCATTCACTCAGTTAAAATCAATCAATTTATTTAGGGATATAACAAAAGACTCTCTCGCTCATAAATAACTATCACTGGTGTGTACAGAATACCATAGGTTTACCCATATGATCTCTTCCTACGTTTTCAGACAGTTGGGGCAAGATCACTAAAGGACTTTATTTGGCTTGTAACGTAGGTTAGGGGCAGGTATGGTATCTTTTTGGGATTTCTCGGAGGTCGGGAGGAAGCAGGAGCTTGCATCCACCTCTGCTAATTGTAAACGCGTGAGTTAGCTTAATATTTTTATTTTCTTTTGTTTTTATTTTTTCTTGTTAGTCTTAGATTGAGTCCATAGTAGTCACTTTTTAGTTTTTTTCACCCTTAAAGTCCTGTACATATTTGAGTAATATTTTTCATTTCATTATCAGAGTCATTATTTTTAGTCATCGTGTTTTGCATCTTATACATAGTCGAGTCGTAGTTTTTTTTTCTTTTCTTAGATTTTTTGAACAAATATTACTTATGTTTTGTCCTTAGATCCTTAGCATAAATATATAGAGACAGTCCACAAAATACAAAAAGATTTTATATTTCATTGAGTCTTTTCCTTAGATCTATAGAGTAAATGAATCGAGTCCTATTGTCTAGAAAAAAACAAAAAATATGTCTGCCACAGAGTCATCACACAACCTTTTTGTCTAGATGAACATGTCTATCACTCCAAGTGATACGTTGTTATGTAAACTTGACTATATATATGAAGTAGAGGTGCTACCATCACAATAATAGATATGTACCACACCTTTACAAAACCCCTATTCACCTGTTGCTAGAAAGGTATGCAATCCCTGGATGAATATCAACTTTATGGTCCAAGAAAAGACAAAAGGAGTTAAGGAATATATTGCAGCAACACCATTTGTTCAACACCCTATTCTGGTAACTCCAGAGGTATAGTTTATATCACTAAAGATGCCAGTGGACTTTATAGAGCAATGGAAAAGTCTTGGATTTAGTCATCTCAATATTAGTGTTGAGTGAATTGCATTGACATATCAGGGGAGAAAAGGCCGACCAGTTGTGGCGCATCTTTCTCTTCTTGATACTAGATTCAATAACTACCAACATGAAAATTTTAGTACATCAGAGATTATTCTGGATGATGGTACAGTCTTTGTCACCATGTTCCCCGACTTCAACATACCATTAGTTGATCCACATCTAATGAAGGCATTAAAGATCCAGGTCTAAACTCTTGATGCTCCGTAGGACAGAAGTGCAAGACATGCCAGATAGTCAACTCTTTACTACCAGATAGCCTGGCGAGTTCAAAACCATAATATGAACCTATTTCCTCTAAGTGGCAAGAACTTTTTGTTCTTGACCGTTAATGCAACTGATAAAACCACAGAGTGTAAAAAGATTCCAAGAAGCATATCTAAGGATGAATTGGTTAGCATTATCCTAGCTTTATGGGTCATTACATATGAGGATTTGAGAGCCCATCCTCAACCTCTCTGCTCTACTAATGATTTCGACCACCACTATCTCAAAAAGCCACCCAAAACCACGTTCTACATCCTCATGTACAACCCAAATGATTACTTTTTGGATGTAAAATACCCAGATACCATCCTCAAGTTCCTTACTATCTTTATGAGAGAACATGATTGGATAAAGAACTTTAATCATGAGGGTCGTAGTCTGATGTGGCATAAATGACCTTTCTCAGGACATTACCAATAGAAGGTTGATTGTGACAGTAGGATTTGCAGAAGAAGGGTTGTACTACTCAACCTGTGATGCTTATAACACCCCTCTACATATCCAGTCACATCGATGCTTAACTATTAAACCATCGATCTGAGGATAACCTAACCCGATCTCCAGAATCATCATATGTTATCCAATCGAAGAGTGCTTCAGCTGCCCCACAATATGCCATACTTATTAGAGCAATGGAAAGAAGGATACAAACTAACCAGTCTGAAAAGTTCCCACTAGGATCCTCAATAGTAAATTTTCTTGACCAATAATGGAAAGAAATGGCCTCATTAGAAGAGAAGGTCTATCTCTTAATATACAATCATGCTAAACTCCAAAATTCCTAAAAAATAACTGTATTTCCTAAATTATATCCTTCACAAGGTTCGGCCCAACCCTTTTCCACTTTCCTACCTCACCCATCCATACCATCACCATTCTCTCGAGCAGCTCCCAAAGATAAACAAGAAGAGTTCGATATTGCCATGTTTGTATGGGAAAAGAAAGATGCCATGGCAACCCAAAAGGGATACGCCTATGCCATACAGCCAGAGGCCAGAGTATCTATGTAGTTTTCACATGGATATTCTCTATGGAGAATAGTCCAACTTCCACTTCATTCATCCATACAATTCACTTCACCTCCAGAGGATGAATGGACAAAGAGAGATGCCAAGATATAAAGAGTCGAGAAGATAAAGTATTCTTGTTAGATTCCCTATAATGCTGATAATATGGTACTGACGCATGCTCCCATCACCATAGTCCAATTGCTATAGTCTTAGCTGATGATCATGAGATCCAAAGAACACAAACCTATTATGGTGATCCATCAGAGGTTCCTTCATTTCAGAGAGCATCACAAGATTGTGATTCTGAAAACTAATTATAGGACAACAATGACAACAAAGTTGATCCAGCATATATGATGATCACAAGCTATGAACGAGATTCCACCACTTCAGATAATCTCTTGCAGATCCCAGATGAGGAATCGCTTAACAACAAATAGGTCTCTCTCAAGCAGTGTCTTCTCAAAAGTAATGACACGGCTGCTGACATGACTAACTCTAGTCAAGTTGACCCAAGTGTCATTCCAAAGGGTGATAAGCTTATGCCTAAAAATTCAAATCCTCACACAGGCTCCTATCCTTCAGATAAGCATAAGGAAACTTTCTTAGGCAACCTCATGTCAGATGAATCTTCCCAATCTGTACACTCCGATAATATGCATAAAGATCTATCTCTCAAGCTTGAAAGGTCTCCTCGGCTATGATGGAATTAGGAAAGGCAAAAGAGATACATGTAGTTCAGATGGGCCAAAATAAAGAAACCACCAGACAAAGAACTGATGATCGCTAAAGATGAAAAATCCTCCAAAAAGATAGATCCAGGCAAATACAAATGTTTTATCTTACATGACAAATGATACTTTGCAAAAGGATGTCCTAAGTCCCAAAAGGCAAAGAAGGAAGTAAGAGCTTTGGCGCAAGACTCGAAGAAGACCATGGATTGTTATGGAGATCTTGATTATCCTCATCCAGCTGCAGGGGAAATTCCCAGGTCTGCTTGCAACACAGAGAAAGAAATATCTGAAGACATCTTCATCAATGGCCAACTGCCATCTTTCATTATTAGACAATCATTTGGTGCTAACAATAACTTTTATGTTGATGAATGTGTTAAGAAATCCAATTGCCTGAGGAGAAATGTCCATCCATTTTAGAGAACACTCTAGTAAACTAGTGGTCTCTCAATTGGTCCTTGAGCAATACGAGCTGACTACGGATCCAATTTCAGAAAGGAAGCAGGAACTGACGTCAGAGGGGAAAGAAACTATTGTTGCAACTCCATTTCTACCTTAGGACTTTAGAACTTTTAGAATAATAATGAATCTAGTTGAAAGTGGTCAATACACGATACCGTCAGGCTATAAATCCAGAATCTTGCTAGAAGCCTTCTACAAAGATGCGGGCTATACCAGGAAGGCTATTCCTCTAGGCAATGCATAGTCTATCCAAGAAGAGATTTATACTACAACAGATTATTAAGAACTACCCAGTTCTTAATCTTTATTGTGGAAGAAAGAATCTTGTTAAGAAGTATGATTGCCCCTATTCGAGCTATCAGGTAGGATACCAACTAAAGCTATTCTTTAGGAGATTCAAACTACCCAGACCTCCTAACAACAAAAATAAGGTGGTCAAGCAAGCCAGGCATTTTAGATAAAAAAACCCAATAGATTACCAGAAGTAGAATGATAGTTACTTCATCTACAGAAAGCCTAGTCACTTTGCGACAAACTTTCCTCAACTCAAGAAGTCAAAAGACGTTGTCCACCTCTTGGGAGAAATAGATGATCATGCTAAAATCTATCTCAACAAAGAGGACAACCTTGAATCAGTCTTCTCGCTAGAAGAAGAACCGACGGAGGACACCATCTTCTCCATAGTTATTTATGAATAATAAAGATATATCTATGCCAATGATCCCTACCTAATATGTAGCACTAGAGAAGGAGGCAACTAAAAATTAGCAAGCCAGTTTATCAGGTTCAACACATTAAGAATATTATCTTCTGGAATAGCTGATTACTTTCTAGATTTGTTCAACAGATATATGGATCCTTCAGATCCATTTATCCTCCAAGAAATCCAGACATTTAACAAACTTTAAGCATTTAAAGGGTGCAAAAAATACATGTTGAAGCCATTCGGAGAACATCTGGGATATATCTTATGTTATGTGTTCATTATACTAGCCGATGATTCTGAATAATAACTCCTATGGTTGTTCTGGTACATACACCACTAGTACTATACTATATTAGAGTTCAAGTGTTATGCCTTCAGGCATTATGATTAAATCAAACAACTCCAAGAGGATTTATGCTATACTAGATTCGATGCTCTAAAGATTCCTGCGATGCAACGATCTTTATGTTGTATCACCTGGTAGGAATCACATTCCACGAAGTCCAAGCCTAGTCAGAAATTTTAATACTATGAAAATTTCCCAATCTAGTGCTGTATCATGACAATGAATGCTATAAAGAACAATGCTTCACTCTCCAGAAAACTAAATGTATTCCAAAGAAAAGGGACTACACCGATAATGAAGACTGACAAATACCAATGGAATATTAGCCACCATATGAGTTAAAAAATGATAAATATACAAGCATATGGATGAAGGCTCCTCTGCAGGAATGTAAAGGTTTATCCAAGAAAAAAAGTTACTTCACCAGATCAATGAAGAGAAGCTTGGAAGGCCAAGAACACCTCAGAAAGAATCACAAAGTAGATTGGTGGATGGAAGAAGGATACACAAGCTCACCACCATCGGCACCATCTAACAATGCCTAAAAGATGATATCAGATAACATATGCAAGAAGTTACCCTCTCTAGCGGGTTACCCTTCTGTAATACCTTATACTTTTCCTAGCTAATTTCATCTCAAGAATTTCAAGTATTAGCTTCTAAATTGAATAATGGTTATACCATGAGGAATATTTAAGATTTTCAATTTTTGTCATATGGGAAATTCAATAAGATTTTCATCCATGTAAGATTCTCCTAAATTCGATAATCGGATCAGAAGTAACGACTATTTCAAGTTTTCATCATAAAACAGTGCCATATTAGTCAGTGGAGCTCCACGCCAGAAGAGGAAATGGCATTTGGAAAATTCCAGTAGGGGTCTGCGATTATGGCACATCATGCCAGAGCCCAAATTTAGAATTGTCCTTTTCCAGTGTCAGAGTGATTTTCTCCGCGTCGTCGCAAAGTTCCAATTCGCAAAAGAAGGGGCAACATGATGGCCCCGCTTTGCGCCATCTTTTATTTTTCAAACTGTCAAATTCCACTGACACAACGCAATATCGTCGTGTCGCGCTAGGCGTTTAGTTCGAAAATTTTTTACTGAAATTAAATGACGCGTCTAGGGTTAAAAGGGTCAACTTTCCACCCTTATTTAAGCCTTTTAACATATGATTCAGCCACTTTTCACCCAAAATACACTCTCTTCTCTTAAAAACCTCTCAAGAACAAGCTTGGGTTTTCATAGAAGATCTAATTCAAAGAAAGTTTTTCCATCAATCTTTATGAAATCACGAACTAAGCTATGCATAGCGTTCATTCATGGACTCCTTTCATCCTTGAAGACTAAGAATCCCTTTTCTAAATTCAAGTTTATGGATTTGCTTATGAATTTCACGATTGGGCAACTCTTGTTCATGTGGATAATGAGAAATTGAATTCTACTCCATGTTGGGTGATAAATTCTATGTCGGTTTCATTATTATACATATAGATTCATGCAAACCTATGATTAAACCCTTGAATGATGAAATTAAAATTGAACCATGATGTTTAATTATCATACAATGATGTTTACATTTACCATTCCTATAATATTTTAGATTAAATGCCTAGATGAAGGAAAAGTGTCTGACTAGCATGATACTAAGAAATTCCCATGTATGTACAAGTTATGCCTATCACATGTTTTGATGAAATGCTTCTATAAATGTATTATGGATTATGATGTTAGTCATATTTTCAAGTACGTTATGCTTGGTCAGTTTCCTTCCATCGAGTCCTGAGGGTACTCATACCCGATATAATAGCAGTGTGCCTAGAGCCATGTCATATTTTCATGATACTCTCAGTCAAGCTATGATCCTTAGGGCCCGTTTTGCCATGGAAATTTTTTCCTTTTTTCCAAATTTTTTTTTCTGGAGTTGAAACATGTGGTGTTTGGCCATGAAAATTCAGAAAATAATTTTGGAAAATTTTTCTGAAAAGGGAAAATAGGTTTTTATTGTTTTCACAATTTTCCAACTCTAATTTCTACTTTTATTATTATTATTACATATAACCTCAATCTTTTAAATTTTTACATAAAACTCTCCTTATAGCATTAATTTTTCAATATTACGTATATAACAATTTTAAAGAATAAGATAATTATTATTTGAAACTTAAAGCTATCCTAATTAATATATATCTCTTTTTCTCTCTCTTCATTATTTTTATCCCTTATTTAAGACATTACTTTACTGCTAATTTATATTTATATCCATAAATGTATAAAGTATTATATGTATACCCATAAATATATAAAGTATTATAATTAAAATAGAAATATACAAAGTATGTTATATATAAAGTTTGTACCATGTATATACCATATACACACATATAAATATACAAAGTATTAAGAAACATACTAAGCATATTTATAATATAAATATACAAAGTACGTTATACATGAAGTTTATACCATGTATATAATATATACACACATATATAAAAATACAAAGTATAAAGAAACATACTAAGCATATTTATATATTTATGGTATATGATATATATACCATAAATATGCAAAGCATGTTTTTACATAGAAATAATTTATTCACACACAGTAAAATATTTCATGTATAATAAAATTAAAGAAATAAATTAGAGGCACCCTAAAATTTAATAACAACTCATTATTTCCTATTTTTTAGAAACAAAAAATGAAGGAAATAAATTAAATAAATTCCTAAAAAAATAAATTTGTTTGAAATATAATATTTATTACCTAAAACCCAGGAAGCAGTGATCTGTTAATACAACATCCATATTTAAAATTTTCAAATATGAGAAAACGGCTATTAATGTAAATATTATATATGTCATAATTGAATTTCATTAAATATGACCATGTATATGTAATTATTTTAATAATAGTGGCTAATTGTATTCTTTTTCCATTAGTAGGTAAATTTTAGTTGGGTGATTTTGCTAGTTCGTAAAAGTTAGGGCATAAAATCATATTTAAAAAAGTTTTTTCAAAAGTCAAAAAAAAAATTCAAAAAGGACATGGCCAAACACAACTCCAACTCCAATTTCAACTCAAACTTCAACTCCAACTCTGGAAAATTTTAGTTTTCATGGCCAAACGACTACTTAGATTTCAGATACTTTTAAGACTCACGAAATCTCCATGATCTAATGAACTCAGTAATAGTATTTTGTCAGTCAAAGGAATTCAGTAATTCAGCCCATGTTCTGTTCAATTAAATCATTTTCAGTGTCTATTTAAATGGGAGTAGAAATTAGCACCGAGTGAACCCAAGGATGGGAACACACACTATCAGATGATGGTGTGATCCTTAGAAGTCATTCTTGCATTTTCGAACTTTGTAGCCAGCATAAGTTGAGACATCAAAACTGCCTATTAAGGTTGATAAGGTAGATAAACACTGTCAGATAAGGCCTCACTATTCTCATATAAAGGACACTATCAAATAAGTGTCACCCACAGCTTGTCCTTACAGGTGGTGTGGTATTGACACCCTTCCGATTGGGGTTACAGATTGGACCCTAACTCAGCCATCAGGGCGTATCAGGGGCATGTTGGTTAGATAACTACTTCTTATAGTTTCATGTTACAGAATTAGGACTGTCAGACATAGTCAATCAATCTCAGTAATAGAACTCAGATAGTTCTTCAGATTTTATGACTGTCATATATAGTCAAATCAGATATAGTACAAAACTCAGATAGTTTCATCAGATTTAGAACTATCAAATACAGTCACTCATATTTTTTGTTATATTTAGATTCAGTAATCATGTCATCATAGTATTAGTGTCAGTTGTTATGTCTCATGCATGTATTTTTATACTCATATAGTTACTCAGTTATTATTATTGTTCATTCATATGAACCGTATACATTCCGCCTACCTCACATGCATACAAATATATTCAAAGTACAGAAGCATTTGCGCTATGGTGTCTTATACCATAGGTTCATAGACACGAGCTTAGATTTAAGATATCCACAGACAGAGTTAGAAGTGAGTCCTCATCTTTCAAGGATATGATTATTTCCCTATAATCTCATTAATCAGTTTATTAGTTGGAGTTAGTCGGGAATATGTCCCATAGTCGGGGATATGTCCGATCAACTCCTTACTTAGATAGTTCAGTCAGTTAGAGGCTTTCTAGAATTTTATGTTTTAGACTTCAGTATTTTAAGTTGTTTTGGGTATTTCATAACCCTCCTAGATATTATATTTTTATCAGATACTATGTCTCAGTTTTGAACCTTATGGCCTTTCGTTCATATTTCCGCATCATAAAGTATTTTATGCAATATATAGGTATTGATATCAGTCATGGGTTAGCTTGTGGTTCTTTAGGATCATGAGCACTGTGTAGCATTCCGAGCACCAGGATCGGGGAATTACAAACTTGGTATCAGTGCCTAAGGTTCAACAGAGTCCTAGGAAGTCTGAAAGCCACATCTAGTAGAGTCTTATACATGGGTGCATTATGCACCACATTTATGTGCAAGAGGATATAAGATGTTTTAGGAACAGTTTCCCCTCTTTCAGTATTCATGTCATGCCAGTGAGCATAATCTCAAGTTAATCTCTCCATCTAACCACTTCTCCCTTTCTTCTATAGAACATGCCGCCTAAAAGAAGAAACCAAAAATCAGTTAGCCCCTCAGCCCAAAGAACCTTTGGGCTAACATGTTTCTCATGAGGAGTTCGGGGAAGCATTCACTACTCTTACTTAGTCAGTTGCTGCTCAGAATGAATGTCCAACTATCATTTCGGCCAACCTAGTGGCTAATTCAGCTGCATCTAGGATTCAAGACTTTACGCTAATGAATTATCCATACTTTCTTCGATCTAAAATGGATGAGAACCCTCAGGAATTCCTAAATTAGGTGTAGAAGGATACAGAAATAATGGGGGTTACTTCAAGTAAGAGTGTTGAGCTAGCTGCATATCAGTTGTAGGATGTTTCTCATACTTATTTTAAACAGT
Source organism: Capsicum annuum (assembly GCF_002878395.1). Classification (NCBI taxonomy): domain Eukaryota; kingdom Viridiplantae; phylum Streptophyta; class Magnoliopsida; order Solanales; family Solanaceae; genus Capsicum; species Capsicum annuum. Next base: position 124,221,603 of record NC_061118.1, read on the forward strand.
TAAAGTCAGAAAGGCCAGATGATGTAGGGCCTATAGAGTGGGAGAAGTTTTTCACTGCACTCTTCGAAAAATTCTTTCACTAAGAGCTTAGAGAGGATAAGGTTCTAGAATTAATCAACCTCAGGCAGGGCAATATGATAGTAAAAGAGTATTCTCTTAAGTTTACTCAAATAGCCATATATTCCTTTTATGTAGTTGCAGACAGTAGAGCCAAGATGAGTAAGTTCGCTTTAGGGGTGAATGATAGCATAGTGAATGAGGGAAGATCCACCATAATAAATAGTGACATGACTGTAGCCAGGCTTATGAATCATGCTCAGCAGATAGAAGAGTAGAAGATTAAGAAGAGGGAGAAGTAGAATAATAGAGTAAAGATAGGCATTTTCAACTTCGCTCAGCCTAAATCAGAAGAAGAAAACCTTTCCCAGTTTTATCGTAAGTCATCAGTTCCATCACCTTCTTCAGCTAGTGCTCTAGTTCCTAAGTTTAGGAAGGGTAACAGAGATAGAGCACCAGGCTCTAATACTCAGGGTAGTATTAGCAATGTCCAAACTAATCCCTTTTGTCAAACTTGTGGTAAGAATCACAAGGTGCTTGTAGAACTAGTAGCAATGTCTATTTCGGTTATGGCAAGCCAGGCTACAGACTCAGAGACTGCCCTCAATTAGATTATTAGAGTTATCTCCGCTACTCAGCTCAGTCCAGTCACCCGAATCAACAGGGTGCCACCACAAGTGCTACTAGTGGGTAATGCTCAAATTATTTCTATGCTCTTCAGTCCTGACAGGATCAAGAAAATTTTCCTGATGTAGTTACTGGTACGTTATAGATCTTTTATGTGCATGTTTATACTTTGCTAGATCCAGGAGCTTCTTTGTCTTTTGTTACTCCCTATATAGCAGGCAATTTTGGAATCAGTCCCAAAATTCTAGCAGAGCCCTTTTCAGTCTCTACCCCAGTGGGTAAAACTATCATAGCCCGATGGGTATATAGGAACTACCCGGTTATGATATTTTAGAAAGTCACTTCAGCAGACTTAGTTGAATTAGAGATGACTGATTTTGATATCATTCTCAGCATGGATTGTCTTCATTCCTACTATGCCACAGTCGACTACAGACATAGAATAGCCGATTTGTAATTTCTGAATGAACCCATCCTTGATTAGAAGGGTAGTACTTTAGAGTTCAGTGGTTAGCTTGTTTCCTACCTTCGGGCATGGAAAATGATATCTAAAGTATGTGTATATCATCTTGTTTGAGTTAAGGACTCTAGTTTCAAAACTGCCAACCTTGAATCAATTCCAATTGTAGGTGAATATTTAGATGTCTATCCCAAAGATCTTCCAGGATTTCCTCTTGAAAAGGAAATAGACTTTGGCATTGATCTTCTTCCAGATACTCAGCCTATATCTATTTTTCCATATAGAATGGCACTAGCAGAACTCAAAGAACTAGAAGAACAATTGAAGGATCTCTTAGATAAGGGATTCATCAGGCCCAATATTTCCCCGTGGGGTGCTCCATTATTATTCGTGCGTAAGAAAGATAGTTCTCTTAGGATGTGTGTAGACTACTGTGAACTCAATAATGTCATGGTCAAGAATAAGTATCCTATTCCCAGAATCGATCACTTGTTTAACCAATATCAGGGTGCAAGTTATTTCTCTAAGATAGACCTCAGATCCGTCTATTATCAGCTCAGAATCAGAGAATATGACATTCCAAAAATAGTTTTCCGTACTCTGTTTGGTCACTTTGAATTCCTAGTCATGTCATTTGGTCTTACTAATGCCCCAGTCTATTTTATAGACTTGATAAATCGTGCGTTCAAGCAGTACTTGGACATGTTCATCATAGTCTTCATAAATGATATTCTGGTCTATTTCCACAGTAAGCGTAATCATGCAAACTATCTCAGAATAGTACTTCAGACTCTCAGAGATTATCAATTATTCACCAAATTCTGTAAGTGTGAATTTTAGCTATGATCAGTAGCATTCCTTGGTCATATCATTTCCGCTAATGGCATTAGAGTAGATCCTCAAAATACCAAAGCAATAAAAAACTGGCCCTGACCTATCTCTCCATCAGATATTAGGAGTTTCTTGGATTTGACTGGCTATTATAGATGGTTTGTTAAGGGATTTTCTTGTATTGCATCCCCTATGTCTAGATTGACTCAGAAGAAAGTCAAATTTTAGTATTCAGATCCTTGCAAGAAGAGTTTTCAGGAGTTGAAGACACGACTCACCTCAGCACCAGTTCTAGCTTTTCCAGATAGTTTCGTAGTGTATTGTCATGCATCTAGAGTAGGTTTGCATTGTGTCCTCATGCAGCATAGTAAGGTCATAGCCTACGCCCCCAGATAACTTAAGCTACATCAGAGGAATTATCCTACTTATGATCTTGAGTTAGCAGCCATAGTATTTGCCTTGAATATTTGGAGGCATTATCTATATGGTGTTTATGTATATGTGTTCACTGATCATAAGAATATTTAGTATGTCTTTTCTTAGAAAGTCTCAATCTTCGTTAGAGAAGGTGTTTAGAGCTCTTGAAAGATTATGACATTAGTGTCTTTTATCATCTGGGCAAAGCCAATATAGTGGCCGACGCTCTTAGTAGACTATCTATAGGTAGTGTTTCTTATGTTGAGGACTATAAGAAGAAGTTAGCTCAGGAAGTACATCAGCTTACCAGACTAGGCATTCGCTTAGTTAATATAGATAAGTGTGATATATGGGTTTAGAGTAGTTTAGAATCATCTTTAGTTTTTGATGTGAAAGAACTGCAAGACAGAGATCCTAGCCTTTTCAAGTTGAAAGAGTCAGTTCAGGATCAGAAAATAGAGGTTTTCTCCTAAGGGGGAGATAGTTTATTCGTTGTTAGGATCGTCTCTGTGTTCCAGGTGTAGATGACTTAAGGCAGTGAATTCTTGAAGAAGTGCATGGTGTACGCTACTCTATTCATCCAGGGGCCACAAAGATAAACTGTGACTTGTGAGAAATCTATTTGTGGAGTCGGATGAAGAGAGACAATACAGAGTTTGTGGCTAAGTACTCTACATGTCAGCAGGTTAAGATAGAGCATTAGAATCCTAGTGGGTCCATGCAGGAGTTCAGCATTCCTACTTAGAAGTGGGAAGTTGTGAACATTGACTTGGTGATGGGTTTGCCTTGAACTCATCATCAGCATAATTCAGTTTGGGTGATTGTAGATAGGATGATCAAATTAGCTCATTTCTTTCATGTCCATACCTTTTATTCAGCCGAGGATTATGCCAAACTCTACATCAACGAGTTGGTCAGATTGCACGGTGTTCTATTCTCTATTATCTCAGATAGAGGTACCAAGTTCACCTTTCATTTCTGTATAGCATTCTAAAAGGGTCTTGGTACCCAAGTTCATCTTTGTAAAACCTTTTATCCTCAGAAATATGGTCAAGTAGACAGTACCATTCAGACGTTAGAAGATATGCTAAGGGTATGTACAATTGATTTCAAGGGAAGTTGGGATGACCACTTACCTTTGATTGAGTTTTCATACAACAATAGCTATCATTCTAGTATTCAGATAGCTCTATTTGAATCTCTCTATGGTAAGAGATGTAGATCTCCAATTGGTTAATTTGAAGTTAGTAAGGCCTCAGTTATAGGGCCTGACTTAGTATTTGATGCCTTAGAAAAAGTCCAATTCATTAGAGAAAGACTCTGGGCTACTCAGAGCCGATAGAAGTCTTATGCAGATGTTCGTAGGAAGGATCTTGAGTTTGAGATTGGTGACTATGTCTATCTAAAGATCTCTCCTATGAAGGGAGTGAAGCGGTTCAACAAGAAAGGGAAACTTAGTCCCCGATATATCTGTCCTTTCAAGATTCTCAAACGATTCGGCAAGGTAGCTTATGAGCTCAAATTTCCTACAGATCTAGCCTCAGGTCATCCAGTCTTACATTTCTCTTTGCTCAAGAAATGCATAGGTGACCCATCAGTTGTAGTCCCTATTCAGAGCATTAATGTTCAGAACACTCTCTTTTATAAAGAGATTCCGCTCAAAATCTTAGACTATTAGACTCGTAGATTGAGGAACAAAAAAGTCCATCTAGTTAAGATTCTTTGGCAAAATCAGTCTATTGAGGGAGATACTTGGGAAATAGAGGGAGGCATACGTACCAAGAATCCTCACCTCTTCTTCACAAACTCAGATCAAACTCAAGGTAACAGTTCTTCTTAAGCTTATTCATTTTCCTGTTTGGTGTTCATCACAAACTTTGTATGTAACTTTATGCTCATGTTCCCATTAGAAACTTGGTATCAAGAACCATTGCATATTCAGTCATGCATACATGTATCAGTTCAGTTATGTAGTTATGCATCAGACATGCATTCACATTGTGAGAAACTTAGTTCTTCAGAACACTCAGTCATGCATTCAATAATCAATTACACATGCATCTGATATGCATGTTCAGCATTATATGTTCAGCTTGTCAGTCATGTCCGTCAAGAGACCATGATCCAGTTATTCATGTTTAGTATGTACGTCAATTGTCTTTTCTCCCCTCCCAGTTATTCATGTTTGGTATGTACGTCAATTGTCTTTTCTCACGGGGGAGATATTATAATACCCCATACTATTCCTAGATAATTTCATCTCAAGAATGTCTAGTATTAGATTCTAAATTTAATGATGGTTATTCCCTATGAAATTTTCAATATTTTCACTTTTTGTCATATGGGAAATTCAATAAGCTTTCCATCGATATAATATTAGCCCAAATTTGATAACCGAGTCAGAAGTTATGACTATTTCAAGTTTTCATCATAAAACATCACCATATTAGTCAGTGGCACGCCGCGCCACAAGAGTAAATGCCGTTTGGCAAATTCCAGCAGGGGTCCGCAATTATGGCGCATCACGCCAGGGGCCAAATTTAGAATTGTCCTTTTCCACTATCTTAGCGCGATTTCCTCCGCGTCGCGCCAAATTACCATTTCGCAAAAAAAGGGGCAACGCGATGGCTCCGCATTACGCCATCCCTCAGTTTCCTAATTATCAAATTCTCGTGACACGGTGCGATAGCGCCCATCACTCCAGGGGTTCAATTCAGGAAAATTTTATTAAAATTAACTAATGCATCTAGGGTTAAAAGGGTCAACTTCCCACCCCTATTTAAGCCCTTTAACACATGATTCAACCACTTTTCACCCAAAATACACTCTATTCTCTCAAAAAAGTCTCAATAACAAGCTAGGGTTTTCATAGAAGATCCAACTTCAAGAAAGTTTCTCCGTCATTCTTAACAAAATCATGAACTAAGGTATGCATAGTGTTCATTCATGGACTTCTTTCATCCATAAAGCCCAAGAATTCCTTTTCTAAATTCAAGTTAATGGATTTTCTTATGAATTTCATGATTAGGTTGCTCTTGTTCATGTGGATAATGAGAAATTAAATTCTACTCCATGTTGGGTGATAAATTCTATGTGGGTTACATTATTATAGATATGGATTCACGCAAACCTATGATTAAACCCTTGAATGATGAAATTAGAATTGAACCATTACCTCTAATTATTGTACAATGATGTTTACATTTACCATGCCTATAATATGTTTGATTAAATGCCTAGATGAAGGAAAAGTGCCTTACTAGCATAATGCTATGAAATCTCCATGTATGTACAAGTTATGCCTATCGCATGTTTGGATGAAATGCTTCTATAAATGTATTATGGATTATTATGTTAGTCCTATGTTCATGTAAGTTATGCTTGGTCAGTTTCCTTCCATCGAGTCCTGAGGGTACTCATACCCGATATAATAGCAGTGTGCCTAGTGCCATGTCATATTTTCATGATACTCTCAGTCAAGCTATGATCCTTAGACTTCAGACAGTCTTATGACTTAGGAAGTCTCCATGATCTCATGAACTCAGCAGTTGTCAGATATCAGTAGTATTCCATTAATCAATGGAATTCAGTAATTCAGTCCATGTTCAGTTCAGTTATATCATGTTCAGTGTCCATTCAGATGGGAGTAGAAATTATTACTGAGTGAACCCAAGGATGGGAACACACACTATCAGATGAGGGTGTGATCCTTAGTAGTCATTATTGTATTCTAGAGCTCTGTAGCAAGCATAGGTTGAGACATCAACACTATCAATGAGGGTTGATGAAGTAGATAAGCACTGTCAGATAAGGGCCTTACCATTCTCGTATAAGGGATACTATCAGATAAGGGTTTCCCATAGCTTGTCCTTACTGGTGGCACGGTATTGATACCCTTCCAATTGGGGTTACAGATTGGACCCCAACTCAGCCATCACGGTGTATCATGGGCATGTCGGTTAGATAACTACTTACCATAGTTTTATGTTATAGAATCAGGACTGTCAGATACAGTCAATCAGTCTTAGTAATAAAACTCAAATAGTTCTTCAAATTATAGGATTGTCTAATATAGTCAATTCAGATACAGTACAGAACTCAGATAGTTCTATTAGATTCAGGACTGTCAGATATAGTCACTCATGTTATCAGTTATATTTAGATTCAGTAATTATGTCATCACACTATTAGTGTCAGTTGTTATGTCTCATGCATGTATTCTCACGCTCATGATAGTTGATCAGTTATTATTATTGTTTATGCATATGAACCCTATGTATTCAGCCTACCTCACATGCATACCAGTACATTTAAAGTAAAGAAGTACTTGCGCTATGGTGTCTTATACCGTAGGTTCAGAGACACGAGCTTAGGCTCCAGATATCTACAGATAGAATTAGAGGTGAGTCCTCATCTATTGAGGACATGATTATTTCCCTATTATCTCATTAATCAATTTATTAGTTGGAATTAGTTGGGAAATGTCCCATTAACTACTTGCTCAGACAGTTCAGTCAGTTAGAGGCTTTCTAGACTTTTATGTTCAGACTTCAGTATTTTCAGTTGTTTTAGGTATTTCATAACCCTCCCAGATGTTATATTTTTATCAGATTCTATGTCTCAGTTTTGAACCTTATGGCCTTTTAGTTCATGTTTCCGCATCATAAAGTATTTTATGTAATATACAGGTACAAATATTAGTTATGTATTAGCTTGTGGTCCTTCAGGGTTATGAGCACTGTGTAGAATTCTGAGCACCACGCTCAAGGCGTTATACCTTCCCAGTGGGTTAACCTCTCCAGTGGGTTACCCTCTCCAGTGGGTTATCCTCCTCTCTATGGAAACCCTGTCAAATGGGTTACCCTCGACAGTGGGTTACCCTTTTTTAGTGGGTTACCCTCATCTCCAAGGAAACCCTCCTCAGTGGGTTACCCTTTCGGATGGGTTTTTAAAGCTACTAACTCAACTAATTCAAAGACAAGGAGCTTATCGACCTACTTATTAGATGCCTGTGAAGCTACTAATGCACCTTCTTGCAAGCTTTTGACTCACCTTCTTGCGTATACTATCACATTCAAACAATATAGTTTGTTTTGATTTTATTTGGACCCCCACATGTTAGTAAGGCATGGTGTGAATAAATATAAGGCTTATCTAGTCATAAAAGATAAAGCTTATCCCTTCAAAAGGATAAGTCTTATTCAATCATAATAAATAATACCTATCCCTTAGCTTAGCTATTAAGATAGGATTGTATTACTTTATTTCATGTTTATCCATAGTATAGGCTTATCTTTTAAGCTTCCTTATTCTATAAAAGGATGCCTAGGCCTTTAGGTTAGAGGCAACATTCTCTCTACCTTAAAATATCTTGTATACTTTTATCTCTTTAAATAAAGATATTTGTTGGCTAAACTCTCTTACTCTTGATTTCTCTCTTCCAAAGGTATGTGAACTTCGATCTTCTAGGTCAGTGGAGGGGGGTAAGGAAGTAATCTGGAAAGGTACTTGTTGAGACTGCAACATGGAACTTTAAAGTTACTTTGCATGTGTATGAAATAAAGTTGGCTTGGTCCACACGACATAGATTTTTAAGTACTTTCCATGTATATGAAATGAAATTGGATTAGTATATGTCATAGTTTTTTGAATTGATCCATATCTAAGAAAGAACACACAGATCTGAGGTCAAGCTTAGAGCACCTTTTGTTCCGCGACTGTTAGAGGGAAACAACCTAGCTGTAAGGCCCATTTTTAGGCATACATGAAACAATATTGAATTCTAGACATGCTTGGTCACCATTATAAAGGCTATGTTCGATGGCATCCCAATCCTTATTTTATAGCACCTCATCTAGGATCTGTAGGTGACCGTCTAGGACTATAGCATCTAACTCCATGAAGATGTCATCTTGTGGAAGGGAGATAGCCGTTGAGTTTATCATATCAACAGCATACGGGGTCATCATCCTTTTAGACTTGTCCTTCAGCTTGCTGGAAGTCTAACATGGCCTCCTTCCATTTCTATAAGCATGCGGTAAGGTCAGATCTTTGCTCATCTTCTAGAGTTAGACTAAAGATATTGGAGGTTGATTAGCTTAATGGAGATTTAGAAAAGGATTGGTGTATTCTTTGTGGTGATGAGGGAAGTGCTGCATATGTTGGGACCTTTTGCAGATTTTTGCTACCATACCTCAACAAGATAATTTATTCTTCGATTGATGCCATCTCTATTCTTTGATGATCAATAAAGGATAGTATCGAGGTGTCTAGAGGATATGTGGTAGACTGGATAGCCAAAAAATAGAATCTGAACTTCTTATAACAGTTAACATATTTATCTGGAGTGATTTTGACTAGTTCTTTCATAGACGCTTGATTTGATATTTGTACACCAAGAGTGATTCGTTGGCCTGTATCTATGGCTAAGGACAAGGATTTCTTATCGCCTGACATGAGAAATGCCTCCTCGTGGCTTTGCACATGCCAAGATGCTTAGTAGTGTATAGTTGGATGTAAGCAAGCCTCTGGTATGTCCAAGATTAGGACTTGAAGTTTTGCCGCCTCGATCAAGTTTGGATTAGAAAGGGACATTGTAAGATTTGGAAATAGAGTTACAACAAGTGTCCCAACTTCCTGGATAATATATAGAGAACCCAGATTTACATGTTGGTATTTGTAGAATCTCGTATCTAGGTGAGAAAGGGATGCCCTTGTTGGTTGTCCTTTTCTTCCATGATGCGTCAACGCAATCCCAATAGCACTAAAATGTATATGGTTATAAACATGGTTTCTCCACTCTTTTGGGAAGTTTTGTTGCATCTGTAGAGTGATGAAATGGTCGTCTAGAGTTGTAAGGGCATGCTGGTCAAGTGTTGTGGAAGCAAAGTATTCCTTAACTCCTTCTAACCTATTGTGATGCAGGGAATCAATCTGCATCCATGGATTACATGCTTTTTTGACAAAGGTAGAGTAAGGATTAGGTAGAGGTATATATGTGGAGTATATATCACGTTTAGGCTGTAGCACCTCTACTTTAAAGAATTGTCATATATGAATGACAAAGTCTTGTAAGGAGTTGGAAACATGGCTAGCTAAGGAAGGAATCGGTACAAATCGAACAAAGTCGAAGAAGCTGCAGAGAAAGACATATTATTTTTGGACTATAAGGACTTGATGTATTTGTTCTAAGGTTATATGGACAAGACTCTATAAAATGAAAATCTTTTTGTGTTTTTGTGATCCAACTCTATATATTTATTCTAAACTCTAAGGAACGTAACTATGAATTGATTATGTACAAGGCACAAAATAGGAAAAGTGGAAAAAATCTGGCTCTGATAATGAAATTAAAAGTATGACACTAATATGTACAAGACTTGGGTTGTAAACTGTAGAAGTGAGAACTAAGGAAGGTTCTAAGTGTAGTAGTTTGGATAAATAAAACTAAAGACTAAAAATAAAAATGTAAAGCTGGCTCACGTGTTTGCAATCAGTAGAGGTGGATGTAAACTTCTGCTACCTCCCAACCTCTGGGAGTGGGGATGGCTCAGATACCAAATAGACGGGGAGGAGAGGGGTATGAACGACTGCCGACGAGAGCAGCCAGGTGGCTAGGCAATAGACCCCAAACATTCCAACATGAAAGGCGGTTTCACGGCTATGTAGGTAGTATGCCATATGAAATCAAAGATTCCATCAAAAACAAAGCCTAACCTTTCCAACATAACAAGTGGTTTATGACCATATAGGCGACATATAAGGCCTTCTCAACCTAAAGATGGGATAGCATGACTTTGAAACTACAAGCTACACATCAAGGACGATTTGCCTTGGCAACAAAGCCTTCGCAACCCAGAGATGAGATGGTTTGACTTTGCCAGTTTTAGAACACATGAAATCCCTTGTCTCATTAGTACAAGATTGTTCCATATATGCCTAAAAAAATGGGTCTTACAATGGCTCTCCCTAGCCTGTTTCCCTCTAGCGGCCACAGAACAAAAGGTGTACTAAGGCAGACCTCAATCTGCATGTTTTGTCTCATATATAGAATCAATTTAGAAATATATGGCATGAACCAAGCCAACTTCATTTCATATACGTGGAAAGAACTTAGACATCTATGTCATGTGGATATACATGAAAAGTAAATTTGGAGTTCCATGATGTAATCGCAATAAGTACCTCTTCCTTACCCCCTACTCTGACAGAGAGGATCGAAGTACCCATCCCTTTGGAAGAGAAAAAGTAAGACAAAGAGAGTTTAGCCAAAAAAACATATTTATTAAAAGAGAGAAAAGTATACAAGAGGTTTTTAGTTAGAGAGAATGTTCTCCTCTTGATAAAGGCCTAAGAGTCCTTTTATAGTAGAAGGAAGCTTACTAGCTAAGCTAAGCTACAGATAAACGTAAAATAAAATTTTACATTCCTATCCTAATAGCTAAAGGATAGGCATTATCTAGTAATAAGGATAAGTCTTATCCTTTTGGAGGGATAAGCATTATCTGTTATGACTAGATAAGCTTTATCTTTATTTATATTGGGCGCTACTAATATATGGCGAAAAAATAAAAATAAAAAAAACTATGTTGTTGGCATGTCACAGAATGTGCAAGTAGGTGAGTTAGCAGCCTGCAAGCAAGTGTATCAAGAACTTCATAGGTATCTTGCAAGCAGGTGGATAAGCTAATTGTCTTTGAAGTAGCTGATCGAGCAGCTTTAATTCCCATCTAAAAAGGTAACTAACTAAGGAGGGTTTCCTTGGAGATGAAGGTAACCCACTAGAAAGGGTAACCCACTGGCGAGGGTAACCATTTGATAAGGTTTTTTTTTTTAGAGAAGTGTAACCCACTGAAAAAGGTAACCCACTAGAAAGGGTAACCCACTGGAGAGGGTAACTTCTTGCACATATCATCTGACGTCTTGTTTTAGGAAGCAGTGTTGGATGGTGCCGGTGGTAATGAGCTTGCATATCCTTCTTCTATACACAGTCTACACCATGCTTGATGAGTGGGAGCATGAGTTTGATGGACGACATCATTTCTTGTTTCTCTTTCTCCAAGTAGTGTTTTGAAAAGAATTCCTCCGGCCTTGAGAAAGCAAAATTTTGCATCCACCTCTGCTGATTACAAACACATGAGCCAGCTTTACATTTTTATTTTCTTTTGTTTTTACATTTTCTTTATCTTAGCTGTTAGTCTTAGATTTAGTCCATAGTCGTCATTGTTTAGTTTTTCACCCTTAAAGTCCTATACATATTTGAGTCATAATTTTTATTTCATTATGAGAGTCAGTGTTTTTAGTCATCTTGTTTTGTGTCTTGTAAAAAATCGAGTCGTAGCTTCTTTTATTAGATTTTTATAACAAATATTACTTGTGTCTTGTCTTTAGATCCTTAGCACAAATATATAGAGTTAATCTACAAAATACAAAAAGATTGTATATTTCATTGAGTCTTTTCCTTAGATCTATAGAACAAATAAATTGAGTCCTATTGTCTAGAAAAAACAAAAAATATGTCTGCCAAAAATTCCTCACACAACCCTTGTGTAAAGATGAACATGTATATCATGCCAAGTGATATGTTATCATGTAAAATTGACTATATATATGAAGTAGAGGTGCTACCATCCCAACAACAGATGTGTACCACACCTTTACAAGACCCCTATTCGGCTTTTGCTAGAAAGGTATGCAATTTCTGGATGAGGATCCACTCCATGGTCGAAGAAAAGACAAAAGAAGTTGAGGTATATGTTATTGCAACACCACTTGTTTGGCATCCTATTCTGGTAACTCCCGAGATACCATTCATATCACTACAAATACCAAAGTACTTTCCACAACAATGGAAAAGTCTTGGATTTACTCATTTCCATATCGATGTTGTGCGAATTGTGTTGACATATTAGGGGAGAAAAAGCCGACCAATTGTGGGACATCTTTCTATTCTTGAAACTATATTCTATAAGTACCAACATATGAATTTGAGTACATTAAAGATTATTCTGGATAATGGTATAGTGTTTGTCACCAGGTTCCCTAACTTTAACATACCGTTAGCTGATCCACATCTAATGAAGGCATTGAAGGTCTAGGTCCAGATTCTCGATGCTCCGTAGGATAGAGATATCAGTCAGGAAAATCTCCATTGTTAGATATCTTGGAGAGTTCAAAACCATAATATGAACCTACTTCCTCTATATGTCCAGAACTCTCTGTTCTTAACATTGATAAAACTAGTAAAACCACAGAGTGCACTAAGATCTCGAGAAGTATATCTAGGAATGAACTGGTCAAAATTATCACAGCTTTATGGGTCACAAAATATGAGGAGTTAAGAGCCTATCCTCAATCTCTTAAGCCCATTGATGATTCTGACCACCATTATTTCAAAAGGCCACCCAAAACAACCTTTTACATCCCCACGTACAACCCAAGTGATGATTTTTTAGATGTAAAGGACTCATATACCATCCTCAAGTTCCTCACTAGCTTTATGACACGACATGATTGGATAAATAACTTCAATCATGGGGGTCATAGTCTGATGTGGAGTAAATGCCCTTTCTCAGGACATTACCTATGAAAGGCTGATTGTGACTGTAGAATTTATAGAAGAAGGGCTACAACTTCCACTCAACCTGAGATGCTTGTAATGCCCCTCTCTACATCCAGTTACATAGATGTTTGCCCATCAAAACACTGATCTTAGGATAACCTAACTCGATCTCCAAAATCACCATATGTTATCCAATCCAATCAGAGAGTGCTTAAGCTGCCCCTCAACATGCCATACTTTTTAGAGCACTAGAAATCAGGCTACAAACTATCCAGTCTAAAACGTGCCCACTAGGATCTTCAATACAATATTTTCTTGATCACCAATAGAACGAAATAGCCTAGTTAGAAGAACAAATCCATCTCCTCAAATACGATCATGCCAAACTACAAAATGCTCAAAATTGACCATATTTCCCAAATCATATCCTTCACGAGGTGTGGTCCAACCATTTTTTACTTTCCCACCTTGTCTATTTATACCATCACCATTCCCTCCAATAGCTACCCTAGATGAACAAGAGGAGTTTGACATTGTCAAGTTGTATGGGAAAGGAAAGATTCCATAACAACCCAAAAGGAATATGCCTGTGCCATACAGCAAAAGGCCAAAGTATCTACAGGCTTTTTATATGGATATTATCCATGGGGAATATTCCAACCTCCACCTCATTCATCTATACAATTTATTTTACCTCTAGAAGATGAACAGATAAGGAGAGAGGCCATGACACAAAAGGTCAAAAAGATAAAGTATTCAAGCTGAATACCCTATAATGATGATAAAATGGTAGTGACGTATGCTCAGGTTAACAATGGTCCAGTTACTGTAGTCTCAGTTGATGATCTTGAGATCCAGAGAATAGAAACCCATTATGGCGAACCATCTGAGGTTCCTATATTTTAAAGAGCATCACAAGATTGTGTTCCTGAAGAACAATTGCATGACAAAAATGACAACAAAGTTGGTCCAGCACATATCACGAGCACAAGCTGTGAACGAGATTCCACCACTTCATTTAATCATTTGCAGATCCTAGATAAGGAATCCTATAACAGTGAATAGGTCTCTCTAAAATAGCTTCTTATAAAAATAATGACAAGATTGCTGACTTGACTAACCTCAGTCAAGTTAACTAGAGTATCATTTTTCCATAGGGTGATGAGCTTATGCCCAAAACTTTAAATCCTCACACAGGCTCACATCCTTCCGAGAAGCATAAGAAAACTTTAATCGGCAACCTCATCTGGATGAATCTTCTAAATTTGTCCACTCTGATGATACTCATGAATATCTAGCTCTTGATATAGAAAGGTCTCCTTAGCTATCAAGGCATCAGGCAAGGCACAAGAGATAGATATAGTTCTGATGGGCCAGAAAGAAAATCAGCTGGACAAAGAACTGATGATCGACAAAGATGACAAATTCTCCAAGAAGACAGATCCAGGAAAACACAAATGCTTTATCTACCATGATAAATAATACTTTGCAAAAGGATGTCCCAAGTCCCAAAAAGCAAAGAGGAAAGCACGAGCATTGTCCCAAGTCTCAGAGAAAACCATGAATTATTATGGAGATATTAATGATACTCATATAGCTACAGGAAAAATTCCCAGATCTATTTTCAACACAAAGAAGGAAATATCCAAAGACATCTTCATCAATGGCCAACCACCATCTTTCATTAGTGGACTATCATCTGGTGCTAATTATAACTTCTATACTAATGAATGTGTCAAGAATAATGAAGATGCTATGCAGCCAGCAATCTAGTTTCCTGAGGAGGAATTTCCATCTATGGTAGAGAAATAATCTGGAGCACTAATGGTCTCTAAATCAATTTTTGAGCAAGACCAGCTAATAAGTGATCTAGTCCTAGAAATGGAGCAAGATCCAAGGACAGAGGTAGAGAAAACCATTGCTTTAACTTTATCCCTGCCTCAGTACTTCAGAGCTTTCATGATAATGATGAATCTGGATAAAGAGTTCAATGCACGATACTGTTAGCTGCACATCCAAATTCTCCAAAATCTTCAAGTATTGGTGGAATACACTTGGGATTGTGGATAAAACCAATTATCTCACATTCTAAGACTTTGTTGCCAACACTAAAATCTAGCTCAAAGTCTTTTGCAGAGACACAAACTACACCAGGTTGGCATTCTTTAAGGCGTTGAATTTTCTATGAAAGAAGAGACTATACTAAAATGGATTATTAAGAACTACCCAGTTTTTTATTCTCATTATGGCAGGAACAATCTTGTCATGAAGTCTAATTGTCCCTGTTAAAGCCATCAGGCGAAATCCTATTGAAAGTTATTGTTTAGGAGATTTAAATTACCCAGGCCTCCTGATGATGAGACTATGATAGTTGATAAATCAGGCATTTCAGATGAAGGATCCTAGAATACTACAAGAAGAAGATTAATAGATGATTCATCTGCAAAAATTCTAGTTACTTTCCCAAAAACTGTCCCCAACTCAAGAATTTAAAAGATGCTATCCAGCTCTTTGAAGAAATAGATGATCATGCTGACAAAAAGGATGACCTTAAATCAAACTTCTCGCTGGAAGAAGAACTGATTGAGGACACCATCTTCTCTGTAGATGGTTATGAAGATTTAGGAGATATCAATGTTGATAATATCTACCTGATATCCATAGGTAGAGAAGACAACTAAAAATTAGCCAGTTAGTCAGAGAAGAAACTAAAATGAGCAGTTGGACTTTGTAATGAGGTCTTATTTACTTCTGGCTCGGTCGAGGGATTGATTTTTCTTGATGATCTAATTTAGAATAGTGCTCTTGATGCATATGATGTCCAGAGCTAGAAGATGTCCTGCCAAATGTATCCTCTATGTGAGATGGTTATGGACTTGAACTTCTCCTCCACAATCATCGTCGTATGGTTTTCTAGCATCTTTGGAAGTGATGATACAAAGTGTTTCTTTTGGATGGGATCCCCTACCAACTCAAAGTAGATCTTTTCCATCTTCTGGAAGTGGATATTGATGACATTTCTATCTAATGATAGACACTTCATCTCGAAGAGCTATCATTGGAGCTTCTCTAGTCACTAGCCTATATCTTTGCAGAATACCTCATCTAGGATCCTGATGTTTAATAAAAAGTCCTAGGATGTTAGATAGGTATTCTTATTAGAAATCCTAAGAATATTCTACTAGTCTCTGATTATGCCGGAGAATTTGGATGTGAACTCTGAGAGTATCATGGATTTCTCCTGCTCTGCCAGATTCTTCATCACCATCTATATGTAGAAGTCCTGGATTTATTGGGTACAAACTGAGATCTTGATGTCATAGAGGGTGAAGGACTAAAATCCAATTCCCACAATTTTTCTAGTCGGTGTACCTAGATCTGCCCTTATTACTGGGATAGAATCATCCGTCATCCCATCTTGGTCATCGACAACCTCGGAGACCTATGGTTCCTTAGAATGGTTCACATATATTGATGGATAGTCTTTTTGTATAGACTCTATTGAGGATTCAGGAGTTTTCTCAACATATTCTCATAAATCTATAGACTCGTCACTATTTTTGATGTATCCATCAGATGGAAAGTTATCGTCGGTGTCAGAATATGCCTCTGCATCAGAAGAACTTCCTTCGCTTGAAGCAGGACTAATGGGTCAGCATCTTGGATCTATTTGTTGTACTTCAAAGATTCTTCCACTATATCAAGGACTATTGTGGCTTGTGGATCTAGAACTATTTCATTATTTATGTTCAAGCCATATGGATTTGGGAGAAGTTGGTCTGAATCAACATCTGGATCACGATGGGATGATAACCACTTGTGATTGAGAGGTCCATCTTTCTGAAAGGCATCCCATTCATTATCTTTGTATTGCACTTCAGGCTTATGAATTATTAGATATTTATCAGGGAAGGTGATGTCGTGGTCCAAGATCATTATGGTCCCTCTTTTTGTATTGAATTCTATATTTCTCTTAAACTGCTTCTGAGTTTCATCGGCTTTTCTCCTGGCAGCGGTGGAATCTTTCCTATTCCATACATGCTTAGCAATGTCAAACTCCTTCTCCTCTTGAGAACTTAGGGATGATGTCATATGAGAGCTTGAAAATTGGAATGTACGTATGCGGTGACATGGGGAACAAGGTTTGATTTAGTAGTGAGCTATGGGTTCTCTAGGGCTGAAACTCGCCGTGTTTCAGCTGTTGAATTTGTTCTTCCAAAGAAGACATTTCATTTTGTTTCTAGTCAAAGAAAGGAGACATCGAAGTGATTGGCGGACATATATCATGCTGCATAGATTGGAGCCTAAGTTTCAACTACCGGTTAAATCCACATTTCTGAGTGGATAATTGTTCTGCTCTCTTGTTCATTCCTTCAACTTTGGTTGCAAACTTATTCTGACAGTGAGAAACATTTTTCATGGCTTGGTTGATGCTGGATAGCATCTTGTTTTGGCACATGGCATTTTTCAGATTGCCGATTGAGTGTTGGTTCAATGTTGCTTAGTGGCATTTTTTTCTACAGATGGCAGGATAACAGTTTCGGCTAGTATTTTTGAAGTGTGGCTTATGTTATCCTTTTCAAAGGGTTTGTTTGGTAGAAATTTATTCGAGTAACTGGTGCAAGAGTGAGACATCATGAATAGTTTGGTTTCAGTCTATTTTTCGTTAGTTTTGGTAATTTCAGCTGTTGGTTGAGAAGGTGAGGTAGCTCCTTGGAATAGGTGGCATCTGTAATTCGACTTCCATGAACAATGTCTCGAGAAAGAAGATTTGTGCCATACAGTATATCTGCCATCATGATTGAATTAGTGTATCCAATCATGCTCTTCCATATTTCTGTCTAGGAATTGGCGCATAAACTTTGGATCATTTATCAACTTTGGGTCATCAGTTAGTGGAAGTTCATCGAAAGGTTGGTATATATGGATTGAGAAGGTGGTTTTGGGAGGCCTTTTATGGTGTAAGTTGTTGAAACTGATTGCAACGGTATTGTCACCCCTTCTGGCAAAGGTTGGCTCCATGTATTGGAGAGCTTGAGGATGGTCTCTCAACTTCTCATAGTTTGTGACCCAAGAGTCGGGAAGTACTTTCACAAGTTCATATCTGGGGATATATCTTGGGATCTAAATACAGTGAGTGGTTCCATTGGTGGGATCTTTGTTCAAGAGAAAAGCATCATCGCCACCTGGAAGGGATAGATCCATAGCATAATTCTAAACTCACAAAGCAACCTGGTAGTGGAGAGTTGCCTGAATGGGATCTCAGACCTGTGGAGCTCCGAGAATCTAAACCTATATTTTCAATGTCTCCAGCAAATATGGATCGGAGAGGGATATGTTAAAGTTGGGGAATATAGTGGCAAAGTCTGTCCCGACGTTCAGTGTGATTTTAGATCTTCCCAAGTTGGCATGTTTGTATTCTTTGTACTTGGTATCAAGGAGGGAAATACACACCACTATAGGCTGGACTTTTCTTCCTTGATATGACAACGCAACCCTAACAGCATCAAAGTGGCTATGAGTAAAGCCTTGGTTTCACTACTGTCTTGGAAAATCTCCCAGCATCTGTAGAGTGATGAACTATTCTTCCTGAGTTGTAAGAATAGGATGCTGATCTAGTTTTAAGGCAACAACATATTCTTTAAATCCTTTAGGTCTTTGCTGTACCAGAGAACAGATCTGCAGCCATGGGTTACATACCTTTTTTGCAAAGGAATAATTAGGGTTTAAGAGAGGTAGATGTGTTGAGGATATCTTTTGTTTTGGTGTTAGCACATCTACTTCGTATTGGTAGTCATATTTAGATGACATAATTTTTTTAGAGATATATTTATCTGAGCTAGAGATCTACAAGAACTAGACCTACTTAAAGAAGAAGACTCTAAGGAAGACATATTTTTCTATTTTTGTACTATAAAGACTCGATGTATTTGTTCTATGATTCTATGGACAAGACTCAATAAAATGAAAATCTTTTTGTGTTTTTGTGGACTGACTCTATATATTTGTTCTAAAATCTAAGAAAAGTAACTATGACTCGATTATGTATAAGATGTAAAATATTAAAAGTTGAAAACTATGACTCTGATAATGAAATCAAAACTATGACACTAATATGTACAAGACTTGAGTTGTAAACATTATAAGTGAGAACTATGGACGGATCTAAGAGTAGTAGTTTGGATAAGTAAAACTAAAGAATAAAAATAAAAATGTAAAGCTGGCTAATGTGTTTGCAATCAGCATAGGTGGATGCAAACTCTTGCTTTCTCCCGACCTCCAAGAGTGAGGTTAGCTCTGATGCGAAATAAATGGGGAGGTAGAGGGGCACAGACAATTGTCGGTGAGAGCAGCCAGGCGGCTAAGCAACAAACCGCAAAATTTCCAACATGAAAGGAAGTTTTGCGGACATGTAGGCGGCATGCCATACAAAATTAAATCTTCTATCAAACACCACAGACACAATGCCTAACCTTTCTAACATGACAGGCAGTTGATGAACAAATAGGCGACATGCCATACGAAATCAAAGCTTTTAATTGACACAGCACAACTTTTCTATGACTGAGTTTCGCATTAGTATAGACGGTTTGCTTTTTAGCTACAAAGCCCTCTTAACCCAAAGTTAGGATGGTTTGACTTTGAAACTGCAAGCTACACATCAAGGATGGTTTGCCTTGGAAACAAAGCCTACGCAACCCAGAGATGGGATGTATTGACTTTGCAAGTCTTAGAACACATAAAATCCCTTGTCTCCTTAGTACAAGAATGTTCCGTATATGACTAAACACGGGTCTTACGGTGGCTCTCTCTGGCATGTTTCCCTCTAGCGGTTGTAAAATAGAAGGTGTACTATGGCAGACCTCAGATCTACGTGTTCTTTCTCAGATATGGAATCAATTTGGAAAGTTATAGAATGGACTAAGACAATTTCATTTCATATACATGGAAAGCACTTGGACATTTACATTGAGTGGATGAAGCCAACTTCGTTTCATATACATGGAAAGTAACTTTGGAGTTCCATGTTCTATTCGCAAGAAGTACCTCACCGGAGTACTTTCGTACCCCGTACTCTATCCTAGAGGATCAAAGTACCCATACTTTTTAAGGAGAGAAAGCAAGAGAAAGAGATTTTAGCCAACAAACATCTTTATTGAATGAGAGAAAACTATACAAGAGGTTTTTAGGTAGAGAGAATGTTGTCCTTTCCCTAAAGGCCCAGGTTTTACTTTATACGAGAAGAAAGCTTACTAGCTAAGCTAAGCTATGGATAAACATGAAATAAAATATTACATTCCTATCTTAAAAGCTAAGGGATAGGCATTATCCATTAATAAGAATAAGTCTTATCCTTTTAGAAGGGATAAGAATTATCTATTATGACTAGATAAGCCTTATATTTATTCACACTAGGCCCTACTAATATATGGGGGGACAAATAAAAACAAAACAAACTTTGTTGTTGTTATGTGACAACAAGTGCAAGCAGTGGAGTCAATAGCTTACAAGAAGGTACATCAGCAACTTCATGGGCATCTTGCAAGAAGGTGGATAAGTTCCTTGTCTTTAAAGTAGCTGAATTAGCAAGATCAAAAACCCACCTAAAAGGGTAACCCACTAAGGAGTATTTCCTTAGAAAGAAGGGAAACCTACTGGAAAGGGTAACCCACTGGCGAGGGTAACCCATCTGATAGGGTTTCCTTCGAGAATAGGGTAACTACTAGGAAGAGTAACCCACTGAAGAGGGTAACCCGCTGGAAAGGGTAACCCACTGGAAAGGGTAACTCGCTGAAGAGGGTAACTTCTTGCACATTTCATCTGACATCATCTGTCAGGAAGTTTTAGATGGTACCAGAGGCAATGAACTCACGTATCCTTCTTCCATCCACCAATATACTCCGTGCTTTTTCCTAACATGTTCTTGGCATTCCAAGTTACTCTTTATCGATCAAGTAAAGTAACTCCTTCTGAATGATGAATCTTTATATTTTTTTGGAGGTGCTTTCATCTGTTTTCTTTGGAATAGATCTTCTTTGATGGAGAGTGAAGCATTGTTCTACACATCATTCATCTATAAGAGAGAGCACTACATCAAGATTTCTAGAGCAGTAAAATTTCTGACTGAGCTTGGACTCCATGACCTACGATTCCTACTAGGTGATACAACATGAAGACCATTGTATTGCAATAATTTTAGGAACATCGAATCACCTATAACAAAAATCCTTTCAGAGTTGGTTGGATTCAATAAAAATTCCTAAAGGCATAACACTTGAACTCCATGATAGTATAGCGCTGGTGGCGTATGTGCTAGAACTACCATAGGAATTCTTGCTGGGAATCATCAGGTAGCATAATTAACACATAACAGAAGAGATTTCCTGGATGTTCTCCGAACAACTTCAACATGGATCTACTGCGCCTTTAGAATATTTGAAGCTTGTTGAAAGTTTGTCTTTATCGGAGGATAGAAGGATCTGAAGGATCCATATATTTGTCGAACAGATCTAGAGAATAATCTGTTAATCCAAATGATATTATCCCTGATGTATTGAACAGAATAGACCGACTAGTCAATTTTTGGTTGTCTACTCTGTTGTTGGATATCAAGCAGAGGCCAGTAGTATTGATATCTCCTAATTCCTTATAAGCATCCATGGAGAAGATGGTATCCTTCATCGGTTCTTGATCCTGCAAGAAGATTGATTCTAGTATGATCAACTATTTCTTCAAAATGGTTGACATCGTCTTTTGATTTGTTGAGTTGAGATGGTTTCTTACAAAATGACAAGGATATGAGGAGATAAGGAAGCCATAAATTTTCTTCTTGTAGTTTGTTGGGATCTTTCAAGCCATTAAGGTGACTATTCAGAATAAATATCCTTTCCCAAGAATTGATGATTTATTTGATTAGTTATAGGGTTCCAAGTGCTTTTCTAATATTGATTTGAGGTCAGGTTACCACCAAGTGAGGGTCAAAGAGAAGGATATACCCAAGACAACTTTTTGAATACGGTATGGTCATTATGAGTTTCTAGTTATTTTATTTGGGCTAACAAGTGCACCCGTAGCTTTTATGGATTTGATGAATAGGGTGTTTAAGCCATTCCTGGATGTATTTGTGATAGTTTTTATAGATGATATTCTAGTTTATTCTAGATAAGAAGAGGACCATGCCAATTACTTACGACAGGCATGGCAGACTCTTCCTGATTGTAAGCTTTATGCAAATTTCTCTAAATGTGAGTTTTAGTTAAAGTCGGTGGCATTTTTGGGTCATATTGTATCTAGTGAAGGGATAAAGGTTGATGCTCAAATGATAGAAGCTGTGAAGAACTGGCCAAGGCCCATAACGCCTACCGAGATTCGTAGTTTTCTCGGGTTGGCCGGTTATTATAGAAGGTTTGTTGAAGGCTTTTCTTCCATTTCAGCACCATTAACCAAGCTAACCTATAAAGCATCCAAATTCCAATGGAATGATGCCTGTGAGAAGAGTTTTCAAGATTTAAAGAACAAGTTGATTTTTACACCTGTGTTGGTACTTTCAGAAGGAACCAAAGGGTATACAGTGTATTGTGATGCTTCCAAAATTGGTTTAGGGTGTGTATTAATGCAGCATGGTAAGGTAATAACATATGCTTCTAGACAATTGCGGCCACATAAGAAAAATTATCCTACACAGGATCTTGAACTAGCAACAGTTATTTTTTCTTTTAAGATATGGCACCACTACTTATATGGGGTTCATGTTGATATATATACTGACTATAAGAGCTTGCAATTTATTTTTAATTATAAAGATCTAAATTTAAGGCAGCAGAGATGGCTTGAACTATTAAAGGACTACAATGTTGATATCTTGTACCATCCAGGGAAAGCAAATATGGTAGCTGATGCGTTAAGTCATAAGGCTATGATTGTGCCTATAGAAAGGCAAGGGATGATTAAAGATCTTCACCAGTTAGCTAGTTTGGGAGTTCGCCTTCTTGAAACTCTAGATAAAGAGCTTATCGTACATAATGCTGTGGAATCTTCATTAGTAGCTGAAGTGAAAGAGAAGCAACATGCAGATCCTATTTTATTACAGCTTATGGAGAATGTTCAGAGTGGTGAGACCAAGGGATTTGAGCTTACACAAGAAGGAGTACTTCAGTACCAAAACCGATTGTGTGTGACGGATGTTGATGGGCTAAGAAAGAAGATTATGATAGAGGCATATTGTTCAAGGTATTCCATTCATCTAGGATCAACCAAAATGTATCATGATTTGAAAGATATGTATTGGTGGAATGACATGAAGAAGAGCATTGCAGAATTTGTAGCTGAATGTCCAAATTGTCAAAGAGTTAAAGTTGAGCACCAAAAACCCAGAGGTTATATGCAATGCATTGATCTTCCAAGCTGGAAGTGGGACATGATCAACATGGATTTCGTTATTGGTTTGCCTCGTACATCCCGAAAGTTTAATTCTATATGGGTCATTTTGATAGGCTTACCAAATTCGCATATTTCCTACCAGTTAGGACCACTTACACAGTTGAAGAGTATACGAAGCTGTACATTAAAGAGATAGTCCAATTATATGGAGTGCCAATCTCTATTATATCAGATCGGGGAATCCAATTTACCATAAACTTTTGGAAGTCTTTTCAGAGGTGTTTGGGAACACAAGTGAAACTGAGTACAACTTTTCACCCTCAAACAGATGGACAAGCAGAGCGTACCATCCAAACACTTGAAGATATGCTATGAGCTTGTGTAATAGAATTTAAGGGCAACTGGGATGATGATTTACCTGTTATTGAGTTTGCCTACAATAATAGCTATCATTCAAGTATCAAAATGGCACCATATGAAGCTTTATATGGAAGGAAGTGTAGATCAATAATAGGATGGTTCGAAGTGGATGGAACTCTTTTGTTCGGACCGGATCTTGTTTATCAAGCCATAAAGAAGGTTAAAGTAATTCAGCAACAACTGAAAATAGCCCAAAGTCAACACAAGTCATATGTGGATAGTAGAAAGAGAGGGCTAGAGTTTTTTTATAGGTGATTGGGTATTTTTTAAGGTATCACCAATGAGAGGGGTAATGAGATTTGGCAAGAAAGGGAAGTTGAGTCCACATTATATAGGCCCGTATAAGATCACTCGAAGGTTTGGACAAGTTGCATATGAATTAGAGCTACCCCAAGAGCTCTCATCAGTACATCCGGTATTTCATGTGTCAATTCTTAGAAAGTGCTTTGGAGATCCATTACATATCACTTTTACTGAGGATGTGCAAGTTGTGGAAGATCTTACCTATGAGGAAGTGCCTATTGCTATTCTTGATCGCCAAGTTAAGAAGATGAGAAATAAACAGATAGCATCTGTGAAAGTACATTAGAGAAATCGTCAAAGGGAAGAGATTACATGGGAAGATGAGGAAGCAATGAAATCTAAGTACCCTCATTTGTTCAAAGATGAAGAGAAGTTCAAGAAACAGAGTTAGAACATTAACAAGTAAGTTTTTTTTTATATATGCATAGTATTTATGTGATTATGTGAATATTAATAATGGACTTGAACTTTTTTTGGTTTAATAACTACGCTAAAATTTGAGGACGAATGTCCTAAAGGGGGGAGGATGTAACACCTCGTATTCAAGTACGTGTATTGGCGTATTCAAGTTCGTGTATTGGTCTTATTTATATGGAATTAATTTTTTTATTTTATTTATACCGGAATTTGCCCGTCGATGGCTCCATGTGAAGGTTATTGAATAAGCTTTACAACAATATAAATATTTCCAAAAATGGATAGGTTTCGGATATTATGAGCACGTTCGAAACTATAAAACGGTGGTTGCGATATTTGGGAATAATAAATGTGCAGGAAAATTTCCTGCACACAAACTACTGAGGCCAGCTGAATTTTTGGGTCAACTTCGAACGATCATAACTCCCTTAATATAATGAAATGGGAGAGCTGCGACCTATGAAAAGAAAGATATTTGAGTCTTCTTTCCAATTCAATTGGTTTCATCTAAATCCAAAATTTGAGTAAGGAGTTATACTCATTTTACTTCAGTCTATCAAAACAGATTTTTAGGGTCAATTTTAAACGACCATAAATCCTTGTACAGGACGAACCTCTGTGGCCTACTTTATATGAAGTGAAAACCCTTTGAATTATCCTTCCAAGATACCAATTTCACCCAAATCTAATATCGCAGTAAAGAGTTATGGTCAATCTATTTTAGCTTACCAAAACAGTCCATCAAAGGATAGATTTGACATTATTTAAATGTCAAAGGCATTTTGGTCATTTCCTATTATATTATGGATTGGAATATGTGTATATATACATGTATATGAGTTAAAAAAACTCATTTTCATCATCAATAATTGAGAAAGAACAAACCCTAGCCCAATTTGACCTTTAAATTACTTTTGATTCAACCGTAGAAATTCCAAAGTAATCTGATAACTGTGTTTGTCATCTCGAGATCTTCGAACGACACCTATTATTTGCACAAACAGGATTCCATAATCAAGAGGTGAATTCTAAGGTATGAATATTGTTTGCCTTTGTTCTTTTCCATATGTATATGTGTGATAGAGGATTATATGTATTGGTTGTTATTAAAAGGTGATGGAAATAGGGTTATGGACTATTTTGCATGGTTTGGTTTTATTGAATTGTGGAAGGTGGATATGGTAATTGAGTTATGGAAGGTGTATATGGTGATACCCTATTGAATTGATGATTATTTATGTCTATGGCTCAATTTGGTTTAATAGATTGGGTGGAAGGATAAATGAATCCAAACTTGATATTGGAGGATGTTGTATGAATATGCATGGCATGTGAATGGAATTGGAGTATAAGAGGGTTAAAGTGACACCTTTTATGGTGTAATTAAGGCTTAATACTTAACCAATAGTTTGGTGAATTCAAATAATTGAATTGTGACATTTGGTTGCTAATACTAGATTGCTATATATGTTCATTGTAGATAAGTAATCCGAAAAGACGGGAAATCCATTTAGGACTAGTATTGAAGGTTGACAGTCAGGTATGTAAAGCATACTCTATACCATATCTTAGGCATGAAAGTGAACAATTGTTCTATTAAGAAAGTTTCTAAAGTTATTCAGTAACATGTGATCCATAATGGTTTTGTATGATGTCCTAAGTTACCAATTAACTTGTTTCCACCCTACAAGATGTCAAGACATTCCAATACTTACTTGTCTTCTAAATCATACATGTTTATTGCACTAATTAATGTTAGAAGGTATCCGGTTACTCAAACAAGATCCATGTGCTATTATTGACTCCAAAATATTTCATTGATATGCCAATAAGTTCCTACTTCATTGTTATGGTATTGATGACCTCAAAACATTTCATTGATGTGCCAATGAGTTCTTACTTCATTGTTATTGCATTGATGGTCTATTTATATGTCTCTTATTGATGTATCATTGTTTCAAAGTATCAAAAATGTGGTGGCGACCGAAATAACAATCTCAAAGATTAATTGAACTAAGTGATGGAAGTTCTGTCTTATCGGGTGGTATCCTAGGGGCATAAGCCTATCATGAGTCGATCCCTATTTATGTGTTTGTGGGTGGTATCCCAGGGGAATAAGCCTATCATGGGTTGATCCCAGTTGATATGTACTGGAGGTAGCCTAATGGTCATAGTACAGTACAGTAATGATTACAAAGATGTTATGAACGAAAGTAAAGTGATTGAATAAATACAATGTACAGGTTGTCACAAGTTCTAATAAGTGTGGTCCACTCCTATTACGATTTATCACTTGTTTTTGATTTCTATTAAGCTCCTATATCATATGTGATTATCTACAGCTTTACATACTCAGTAAATATTTTGTACTGACGTCCCACATGGGGGACCTGCATTGTATGATGTAGGCACAGGTACCTCAACTCATACACCACACAAGTAAGATCCAGGATATCCAACTATTTTTGGTGAGCTCCAGTTTTCTATGGGGCTTCCCGTGTCATATCCAGTCACTTTTGGTATTGTATAGAAGTTAGTTATATGGCGGGGTGTGTCCCCACCTTAGTTAAACTCTGTGTATTATCTAGAGGCTTTGTAGACCTGATGTACAGTCAAGGGGTGTTTGGTTAATAGACGTCATGGCTCCCACAGCTAAGTATTGGATATACATATATATGTGTGGTAGAGCTTATACAGGTGATTATTTTCTTTTATGTGTGACATGATGTTGTCCGAATTTTTGATTGTCATAGAGGCATGCATGGGAAATATAAGGTTATGAGCTGGTTCTCCCGGGCCTTCTCGGTTATGGTTGCCAGTCCTCTCCAATAGGATTTGAGGCATGACACTCCCATATGCCAATATCCCCAGGTTCTCAAGAGAAAAAAGAGTTTGACATTGCTAATCATGTATGGGATAGGAAAGATGCCATCGTTGCCAAGAGAAAAGCCAATGAAACTCAAAAGCAGTCCAAGAGTAAAATGAGATCCGGCATATATAGAAGGACCATGATGACATTAGACCACGGAATCACCTTCCCCGATGACAATCTAATAATCCACAAGTCAGAACTGGCATACGAAGATAAAGAATAGAATGCCTTGCTGAAAGATGACCTTCTCAATCACAAGTTGTTGCCATCCCATCGTGATCCAGATGTTGATTCAGACCAACTTGTGCCAAATCTATATGGCTTAAACATAAATGAGAAAATGGTTCTAGATCCATAAGCCACAACATTCCTTGATCCAGTGGAAGAATCTCTGAAGAGTAATGAACAGATCTAGGATGTTGATCCCATTTGTCTTGCTTCAAGCAAAGGAAGTTCCTCTGATGTAGAGGAATATTCAGACACAAATAATAACTTTTTAGTGGATGGATACGTTAAAGACAATGAGGAGTCTGTAGATTAAAGATAATATTTTGAGGACACTCCCGAATTCTCAATTGAAATTCTAGAAGAAGTCTATCCACCAATATATATGAACCATTCTAAAGAACTAAATGTCTCCGAGGTTGTCGATGACCAAGATGGGATGACAATAATCCATTCTTAGAAAGTAGGCCAGATCCAAGTACACCAGCAAGAAAAATTATGGGAACTGGATTTTACACCTTTACTCTCGATGACATCAAGATTTCAGCCTGGCCCGAGCCGATTCAGCACTTCTACACTTGGATTGCGATTAAGAATCTTACTGAGAGGGAGAAATACATGATACTCTCAGAGTTCATATCTATATTGTCCCAGCCTAAAGCAAGTCTTCGTATCATTAATGTCGATGATGCTAGCAAACCATACAATGACGATTGTGGAGGAGAAGTTCAAGTACATAACCTTTCCACAGATAGGATACACCTGGTAAGCCATCTTCCAGTCTCTGGACAGTATATGCATCAAGAGGACCGTTATAAAGCAGATAGTCAAGAACAATTCACCAAGTCCAACTGCTCCTTCTCTCCCTGCAAGATGAGCTCAAAGAGGTGGCTACTATTCAAGAGGTTCAAACTGCTAAGGCCTTCCAACAATAAGAGCAAGGTTACCTGGCAAACCAGGTATTTCAGATGAAGAAGACCAGCTAAGTATAAGAAGAAGGATGATGGCTGCTCCATCTGCAGAAAGCCTGGCCACTTCGCTAGAAACTGTCCTCAAGCTAAGAAGTAGAAGGACTCCGTCCACCTCTTTGAAGAAACAACTGATCATGGGGGAATCTATCTCAGTATAAGGGACGACCTTGAATCGGTATTCTCACAGGAAGAAGAACCAACGAACGACACCCTTTTCTCCATAGAAGTATATGAAAAGTCAAGTGACATCCATGCTGATGATCTCTACTTGATATCCAGCAATGGAGAAGACAACCAGCACTAGGCCAACCAAATCCTCATTCTCAACATGATAGGAATACATCTTTCAGGTTAGCAAATTACCCTCCTGATCTATTCAATCAATATGTGGATCCTTTCGATCCATACATCCTCCGAGAAAGAAGAACCTTCTACGAGCTTCAAGTGTTCAGAAAGTATGGCAGATCCATCCATAAGCCATTCAGAGTACACCCGGATTATCCCTTCTGCCATGTGTTCATTCCACTGAGAATGACTTTCCGTAAGAACTCCTGTGGCTATTCTGGTATCTGTGCCACTAGCACTACATGCTCATGGATTTCAAGTGTGATACCTTAAGGAATTTTGATCGAATCCAACCTGCCCTAAAGAAATTCATATTATGGTTCAAGCCACAAGAATACTCGATTCGATGCTTTAAGGATTCCTACGATGCATTGGTCTTCATACTGCATCTCCCTGTAGGAATCTCAGACCACGACGTCCAAGCTCAACTAGAATTTCACTTCTCTAGAAATTTCCCGTATCCATACTCTCTCTGGAAGATGAATACTATAAGGGTCAGCGGTTTATTTTCTAGCAGAACAGATGCATTTCGAAGGAAATCTGGCTGAAGGAATAGGAAAAATAGAACTATGCAGATGACATTCATCCCCACTGGGATGAAGTCCAATGAGTAGAAAAAGAATATCAGCCATAGTACGAGATCACAAAAGATGTAGTCACTGGCTCTATAAAAGGACACGGCTGAAAGCTCCCCAAAAGGAATGTGAAGATTCATTGTTCAGAAGGAGTTACTTCACCAGATTGATGAAGAGAATCTTGGAAGTCCAAGAACGCCTCAGGAAGTAACACAAAGTAGATTGGTGGATGGAAAAGGATACGCGAGCTCATCGCCACCGGCATCATCCAACACTGCCTAAAAGATGATGTCAGATAACAAGTGCAAGAAAGTTACCCTCTCCAGTGGGTTACCCTTTCCAGTAGGTTACCCTTTTAAGTGGGTTACCCTCCTCTCCAATGAAACCTTGTTAGATAGGTTACCCTCTCTTATAGGTTACCCTTTCCAGTGGGTTACCATCATCAACAAGGAAACCCTTCTCTGTGGGTTAGCCTTTTAGATGGGTTTTGAAGCTAATAACTCAGCTACTTTGAAGACAAGGATTTTATCCACCTATTTGTAAGATGCCTATGAAGCTGCTGATGCAGCTACTTATAAGTTGCTGACTCACCTGCTTTCCATGATGTCACATGCCAACAACATAGTTTGTTTTGTTTTTATTTTGCCCCCTACATGTTAGTAAGGCTCGGTATGAAAAAAGAAAGGCTTATTTAGTCATAACAGATAAAGCTTATTTATTCCCCAACGTTAATCTGATAATCCACAAGCTAGAAGTGCCATACGAAGAAAAACATATCTAGGGATAAACTTGTCAGTATTATCCCAGCTTCATCGGTCACAAAATATGAGGAGTTGAGAGTCTATCCTTAACCTTTTAAGCCCACAGATGATTCCGACCACCATTATCTCAAAAGCCAATCCAAAACCACCTTTTATATCCCCATGTACAACCCAAGTGATAATTTTTTTGGATATAAAGGAACCAGATACTATCCTCAAGTTCCTCTCTGTCTTTATGAGACAACATAATTGGATACAGAATTTCAATCATGAGGGTCATAGTCTGATGTGGAGTAAATGCCCTTTCTCAGGACATTACCCATGAAAGGCTGATTGTGACTGTAGAATTTACAGAAAAAGGGTGCTGTGGCTAATCAACCTGAGATACTTCCAATGCCCCTCTCTAAATATACTCATATGATATTTTCCCGTTAAACTAATGATCTAAGGATAACCTAAACTGCGCTCCAAAATCGCCATATGTTATCAAATATAAGAGTGGTTCTGTTTCCCCTCAACATGCGATACTTATCAGAGCACTGGAAAGCAGGTTACAGACTATCCAGTCTAAAAAGTGACCACTAGGATCCGTAATACTATATTTTCTTAACCAACAATGGAAAGCAATGGCCTCTTTAGGCGAACAGATCCATCTCCTGAAATATTATCATGCTAAACTCTAAAATACCTAAAAAAGACCATATTTCCCAAAATATATCCTTCTCGAGGTTTGCTCCAACCCTTTTCTACTTTCCTACCTAGTCCATCCATACCATCACCATTCTCTCCACCAACTACCTCTAATGAACAAGAGGAGTTTGACATTCCCAAGTTTGTATGGGAAAGGAAAGATACCATGGTAACCTAAAAGGAATATATCTGCACCATACATCAAAAAGGTAGAGTATCTACAGGGTTTTCATATAGATATTATCCTTGGAGAATAAACCAACCTCTACCTCATTCATCCATGAAATTCACTTCACCTGTAGAGGATGAACGGACAGGAGAGATACCATAATACAAAGGGTCGAGAAGATAAAGTATTCTACCTAGGTTCTCTATAATGTTGATAAGATGGTACCAATACATGCTGCCATCGATCATCATCCAGTTGCTGTAGTCTCATCTATGATCTTGAGATCCAAAGAATAGAAACCCATTATGACAAGTCATTAGAGGTTCCTTCATTTCAGAGATAATCACAAGATTGTGATCCTGAAGAACAATTATAGGACAATAACGACAACAAAGTTGATCCGGCAAATATGATGATCACAAGAAATAAAAAAGATTCCACCACTTCAGATGATCTGTTGCAGATCCCACATGAGAAATCCCATAATGGAGAGCAAGTCTCTTTGAAGCAGTGTCTTCTCAAAAATAATGATGAGGCTACTGACTTAACTAACCTAAGTCAAGTTGACCAGAGTGTCGTTGTTCAAAAGGGTAATGAGCTTATACCCAAAAATTCAAATCCTCACACAGGCTCCTATCCTTTAGAGATGCATAAGGAAACTTTATTCAGAAACCTTATGCCAGATGAATCTTCCAAATTTGTCCACTCTGATGATACGCATGAAGATCTAGCTCTCCAGATAAAAGGGTCCTCTTAGCTATCAAGGCATCAGGCATGGTACAAGAGATACAAGCAGTTCAGACTGGCTAGAAATAAGAAACCCCCGAACAAAGAACTGATGATCGACAAAGATGTCAAATCATCCCAGAGGACAGACCCAGGTAAACACAAATGCTTCATCTTCCATAATAAAGAACACTTTGCAAAAGGATGTCCCAAGTCCCAAAAGGAAAAAAAGGGAAGCACAAGCCTTGACACAAGTCTCGAAGAAGACCACAGATTGGTATGGAGATCTTGATGATCCTCATCCATCTGAAGGAGAAATTCCCATATCTATTTTTGACAAAAAGAAGGAAATATTTGAAGACATCTTCATCAATGGCCAAATGCCATCTTCCATTAGTAGATAGTCATTTGGTGCTAACGATGACTTTTGTACTGATGAATGTGTCAAGAATGACAAAAATGCTTTGTAGCCAGCAATCCAATTGCCTAAGGAGGAATTTATTTTTGTTAGAGAAATTCTCTGGCACACCAGCGATCTCTAAATTAGTCTTTGAGTGATTCCGGTTGATAAGTGATCCAGTCTAAGAAAGGAGGCAAGAACTAATGATAGAGGCAGAAAAAACTATTACTTCAACTTCATCCCCGCCTTAGGACTTCAGAACTTTCACGACGATGAGGATTCTGGCTGAAAGAGGATAATGCATGATACTGTCAGACTGCACATCTAGATTCTCTGAAATCTTTAAGTATAGGTGGAAGACACTTGGGATTGTGGATAAAACCAATTATCTCACGTTCCAAGACTTTGGCGCCAACACCTCAATCCTACTAGAAGCATTCTTCAGCAACGCGAACTACACCAAGAAGGCCATATTCAAGGCCTTAAATTGTTTATACAAGAAGAGATCTGTACTGAAATACGTTATTGAGAACTACCCAGTTCTTGATTCTCGTTACTGCCGAAACAATCCTGTCATAAAGTTTGACAGTCCCTATTTAAGCCATCAGGTAGGATCCCCGTGAAAGCTATTGTTTAGGAGATTCAAATACTCATGCCTCCAGATGATAAGACTACGATAGCTGATCAAATCAAGCATTTTAGATTAAGGGGCCTAGAATACTACAAGAAAAAGATTAATAGATGCTTCCTCTACAAAAAGCATGGTTACTTTGCCCAGAACTATCCCCAACTAAAGAAGTTGAAAGACGTTTTCCACCTCTTTGAAGAAATAGTTGATCATATTGACAAAGAGGATGACCTTGAATCGGTCTTCTTACTAGAAGAAGAACTGAAGGAGGACACCATCTTCTTCATAGATGGTTATAAAGATTTAAGTGATATCAATGTTGATGATCTCTACGTGATATCCAGAGTGAGAGAAGACAACCAAAAATTGGCTAGTCAGTCTATCATGTTCAACACATTAGGAATATTATCTTTCAGAATAGCAGATTGCTCTATTGATCTGCTCAACAAATTTATGGATCCTTCAGATCCATATATCCTCTGAGAAATCTAGACTTTCAACAAGCTTCAAGTAATCCCAAGGTGCAACAAATCTATCCTGAAGTTGTTTGGAGAATATTCGGGATATCTCTTCTCTTATGTGTTCATTATACTAGCCAATGACTTCCAACAAAAAATCTAATGGATAGTTTGCGATATTTACCATCAATATTATATAGACATTGAGTTCAAGTGTTATGCCTTCAGGGATTATGATCAAATCCAACCGAATCCAAAAGGATTCATTCTATACTGAATTCAATGCTCCAAAGATTTCTGTGATGCAACGTCCCTTATGTTGTATCATCTTGTAGGAATCACAGGCCATGAAGTCCAAGCTTAGTCAAAAATTTTACTACTCTGGAAATTTCCCAATGTGATGCTCTCTTGAAGATGAATGTTGTGAAGAACAATGCTTCATTCTCTGATAAACTAAATACACTCTAGAGAATAGAGACTACACCAATGATGGATTCCTAAAAATAACAAAAGAATATCAGTCACAGTATGAGATTAAGAAGAATAAAGCCATAAGTATATATATGGAGGCTCCTCCACAGGAATGCAAAGATTCATTCAAGAGAAAGAGTTACTTCACCAGATCGATGAAGAGAAGCTTGGAAGGCTAAGAATACCTCGGGCAGAAGCACGAAGTATATTGGTGGATGGAAGAACAATACGTGAGCTCATCGCCGATGGCACCATCCAATGCTGCCTAAAATATGACATTTGATAACATGTGCAAAAAGGTTACCCTCTCCAGCGGGCTGTCCTTTCCAATGGGTTACCCTCTCTAATGGGTTACCCTTTCCAGTGGGTTACACTCTTCTCTAAGAAAACCCTATCAAATGGGTTACCCTTTTCAGTGGATTACCCTCAAATCCAAGGAAACCCTCCTAAGTTGGTTACCCTTTTAGATGGGTTTTGAAGCTGTTTACTCAACTGCTTCAAAGATAAGGATCTTATCCACTAGCTTGCAAGATGCCTATGAAGCTGCTGATGCACCTGCTTACAAGTTGTTAACTAATCTGCTTGCACATGCTGTCACATGCCAATAACATAGTTTGTTTTGTTTTTATTTAGCACCCTACCTCTTTGTAGGGTCCAGTGTGAAATTACTCTCAGACTCATGGGTCACAAACTATGAGAAGTTGAGAGACCATCCTCAACCTCTCTAGTTCATGGAGCCAACCTTTGCCAAAAGGAATGACAATACCATTACAATAAGTTTCAACCACTCACACCTAAAAAAGCCTCCCAAAACCACTTTCTCAATCCATATGTACCAACCTGTCATTGACCTTCTACTGATAGATAACCCAAAGTAGATAGACAACCCAAGGTTTACGCGCTGGTACCTAGACAATCGTATAGAAGAGCATGATTGGATACACTAATTCAATCATGACGACAGATATATTGTGTTGCATAAATGTCCTTTCTCTAGACACTGTCCATAAAAGTCAAATTGCAGATGCCACCTATGCTAAGGACCTACCTTACCTTCCTCACCACCAACTAAAATTACCAGAACCAAAGAAAAATAGCCTACAACTTAACTGCTCAATATGTCTCACTCTGGCACCAGTTACTTAGATGAATTCCTATCAAACAAACCTTTTGAAAAGGATAACATAAGCCACGCTCAAAAAATACAAGCCAAAAGTTTTATCCTACTATCCGGAGAAAAAATACAAGCCAAAAGTTTTATCCTACTATCCGGACAGAAAATGCCAGTCAGCAACACCAAAGCAACACTCAACTAGCAATTTAAAAATGCCATGTTCTATAGTAGGATACTATCTAGAATAAACCAAGCCATGAATAATGTTGCTCACTCATAGAATAAGTTGGCAAGTGAAGTTGAAGGAATAAACAAAATAGTAGAACAAGCATCCACTCAGCATGAAGGACTTATCCAATAGTTGTGACTCAGACACCAATCTATGCAGTATGATATATATCCACCAGACTTTTCGATATCTTATTTCTTCAATGAAAAGAAAAAAGAAAATGGCTTCTCTAAAAGAACAAATCTTGCAGCTGAAGCACGGTGGGTTTCAGTGAGAACCCATAGCTCACTAAAAAAGTAAACCTTGTTCCTTATATCGCCATATACATACTCTTCGTTAAAAATGAGCCACATCTTTCCCACTCTTACTTGAAGCTTTCACATGTCAATATCCCCAGGTTCTCAAGAGAAAAAGAAGTTTGACATTCCTAAGCATGTATGGGATAAGAAAGATACCATTGCAGCCAAGAGAAAAGCCGATGAAACTCGGAAGCAGTACAAGAGGAAAATGGAATTCAACACAGACAGAGGGACATGATGATCTCGAACCATGACATCACCTTCCCTAATGATAATCTATTAATTCACATGCCAAAATTAAACACGAAGATAAAGAATGGATCGCATTTCCAAAAGATATCCTTCTCAATCACAAGTGGTTGTTGTCCCATCGTGATCCAAATGTTGATTCAAACTAATGTGTCCCAAATTTGTATATCTTAAACATAAATAAGGAAATAGTTCTAGATACATAATCCACAACAGTCCTTAATCCAAAGAAAGATTCTCTAAATTGGCATGAATAGATCCATGATGCTGATCGCATTAGTCCTTCTTCAAGCGAAGGAAATTCTTCTAATGCAAAGGTATATTCCGACACCAGCGATAACTTTTCAACTGATGGATACGTAAAAGACATCGATGAGTCTATTGATTCATGGGAATATGTTAAGGATACTCCTGAATCCTTAATTGAATCTCCAAAAGAAAACTATCTACCAATATACATAAACCATTCCAAGGAATAGAGGTATCTGAAGTTGTCAACAACCAAGACGGGATGACTGATGATCTGATCCCAGAAAGAAGGCCAGATCCAGGTACACGATAAGAAAAAGTGTGGGAATTGGATTTCACACCTTCACTCTTAACAACATCAATATTTCAGCCTGTCCCCACTGAATCCAGGACTTCTACACTTAGATGATGGTGAAAAATATGGCCAAGCAAGAGAAATACATAATACTCTCAGTGTTCACATCCAGATTCTCTGGCAACTCAGAGAATGGTGGAATGCTCTTGGGATTTAAGAGAAGAACACTTATCAAACATCCCAGGACTTTTCCTTCAATATCAACATCCAACACAAGGTATTCTATAGAGATGCAGGCCAGAGAATCTCCAGTAATAACTCTTTGAGATTAACTTCTTATCGTTCGACAAAAATTTCATCGATATCCACTTCTAGAAGATGGAGAGGATCTCTTTTGAGTTGGGCAAAGATCCCAGCCTAAAGCAAGCCTTTGTATCATTATTGCTGATGATGTTAGCATATCACATGATGACGATTGTGGATGAGATATTTAAGTCCATAAACATCCCACAGATAGGCTATATACAGCAGGTCATCTTCCAGCCTTTAGACAGCATATACATTAAGAGAACTGTTGTAAAGTAAATCACCAAGAACAATCCATCCCTCAATCGAGCTTGCAGCAAAGATGACCTCATCACTATGTTCGGCTACTCTTTCTCTTGCCACAAGACTAGATCGAATAAGAAGCTATTATTTAGGAGATTCAAAATGCCAAGGCATCCCAATGACAGGACCAAGGTTACCCAGTAAACTAAGTATTTTAGATAGAGAAGCCTAGCCAACTACAAGAAAAAGAATGATGGTTGCTTTATCTGCAGAAGGCCTAGCCACATCACCAGAAATTGTCCTCAAGATAAGAAGTTGAAGGACTCTGTCCACCTCTTTGAAGAGATAGATAATCATTCAAGAATCTATCTTAGCATAGAGGACGACCTTAAATTGGTCTTCTCATTAGAGGAAGAACCAATGGACGATACCCTCTTCTCTATAGACATATATTAAGATTCAAGCAATATCTATACTGATGATCTCTACTCGATATCCAATAATGGAGAAGACAGCCAGCACTAAGACAATCAAATCCTCATGCTCAACACAATAGGAATACTATCTTCTGGGCTAGCAGATTACACTCTCGATCTATTCAACCAATATGAAGCTCAGCGCTTTATTTTTCTAAAGAACCAATGCATTCTGAAAGAAATCTGGCTAAAGAAATAAGGAAAATGGAAATATGCAGACGGCGGTCATCCTTCTAGGATAAAGTCCAATAGTAGCAAAAAAATATCAACCGCAGTAAGAGATCATGATAGATGAAGTCACTGACTTCATCAAAAGCATACGGCTAAAAGTTCCCCTTCAGGAATGCAAAGATTCATCATTTAGAAGGAGTTACTTCACCAGATCGAGAAAGAGAAGATTGGAAGGCAAAAAATTCCTCAGTAAGAATCACGGGGTAGATTGGTGAATGGAATAAGGATACATGAGCTCATTGCTTCTGGCACCATCTAACACTACCTGAAAGATGACATCAGATAACACGTCCAAGAAGCTACTCTCTTCAACGGGTTACCCTTTCTAGTGGGTTACCCTCCTCTCAAAGGAAACCTTCTTTAGTAGGTTACCCTTTCAGATGGGTTTTTGAAGCTTCTAACTTAGCTACTTCAAAGACAGGAGCTTATCCACCTGCTTGGAAGATCCCTGTGAAGCTATTGATGCACCTTTTTGCAAGCTACTGACTCACCTGCTTGTACATGCTGTCACATGCCAACAACATAGTGTGTTTTGTTTTTATTTGACCCCAAATATGTTATTAGGGCCCGGTGTGAATAAATATAAGGCTTATCTAGTCATAACAGATAATGCTTATCCCTTCTAAAAGGATAAGACTTATGCATATTAACGGATCATGCCTATCCCTTAACTGTTAGGATAGGAAAATAATATTTATTTTATGTTTATCCATAGGTTAGCTTTGCTAGTAAGCTTCTTTCTCCTATAAAAGGAAGCCTAGGACTTTAGGGAGAGGACGACATTCTCTCTACCTAAAAACCTCTTGTATAGTTTTCTCTCTTTCAATAAAGATGTCTGTTGAACAAACTCTCTTGCTCTTGCTTTCTATCTTCCAAAAGGATGGGTACTTTGATCCTCCAAGTCGGAGTACGGGGTAAGGAAGTACTCTGTTGAGGTACTTATTGTGACTGTTACATGGAACTCTGAAGTTACTTTCCATGTATATGAAATAAAGTTGTCTTCAACCGAACGACGTAGATCTAAGTGCTTTCCATGTATATGAAACAAAATTGGCTTAGTCCATGCCATAACTTTCTGAATTGATTCCATACCTAAGAATGAACGCGCAGGTCTAAGGTCCACCTTAGTACACCTTTTCTCAACAGCTTCTAGAGGGAAATAGACCAGGGGAAGATATCGTAAGACCTAATTTTAGGCATATATGGAATAGTCTTGTACTAAGGAGATAATGGATTTCATGTGCTCTAAGACTGGAAAAGTCAAGAAATCCCATCTCTAAGTTGTGAAGGCTTTGTTTCCAAGGCAAATATCCTTGATGTGTAGCTTGCAGTTTTAAAGTCATGCCATCCTATCTTTGGGTTGAGAAGCTTTGTACCTAAAAATCAAACCATTTTTATGTATGCGTAGCTCAGTCGTAGAAAGGTTGTGGCATGTTGATTAAAAGTTTTGATTTCGTATAGTATTCTACCTATATGGTCGTGAACCACCTATCATGTTGGAAAGGTTGGGCTTTGTGTCTGTGGTGTTTAACATAATCTTTGATTTTGTATGGTATGCCGTTTCATGTTGGAAGGTTCATGGTCTATTTCCTATCCGTCTAGCTTCTCTCGCCGGTAGTCGGCCATTCCCCTCTGTCTCCCCATCTATTTGGTTTTAGATCCATCCCTACACCTGGAGGTTAGGAGAAAGCTAGAGTTTGCATCCAGCTCTGTTGATTGCAAACACATGAGCCAGCTTTACATTTTTATTTTCTTTTGTTTTTACTTTTTCTTTGTCTAAGTTGTTACCCTTAGATCAAGTCCATAATAGTCACTTTCCAGTTTTACTAGATTTTATAACAAATAATTGTTGTGTCCTGTCCATAGATTCTTAGCAAAAATATAGAGTCTTATTGTCCACAAAAACACTAAAGATTTTCATTTTATTAAGTCTTGTCCTTAGAACATTAGAAAAAATACATCGAGTCCTTATAGTCCAGAAAAAACAAAAAATATGTCTACTTCACAATCCTCGTCCAGTTCGTGTAATCCTTTTGTCAAGATAAACATGACTGCCACTCCTAGTGATACGTTGTCGTGTACACTTGACTATGTTTATGAAGTATAGGTGCTACCATCACAATAACAGATGTATACCACACCTTCACAAAACCCCTATAAAGTTGTTCCTAGAAAGGTATGCAATCTCTAGATGAAGATCCACTCAATGTTCGAAGAGAAGACAAAAGGAGTTAAAGAGTATGTTGCTACAACACCATTTGTTCGGCACCCTATTCTATTAACTCAAGAGATACAGTTCATATCACTATAGATTCCAGAGGACTTTCCACAACAATGGAAAATTGTTAGATTTAGTCATCTCCATATTAGTGTTGTGTGAATTATGTTGACATATCAGGGTAGAAAAGGCAGGCTAGTTGTGCTGCATTTTTCTCTTCTTTATACAAGATTTAATAAGTACCAACATTAAAATTTGAGTACATCAGAGATTATTCTGGATGATGGTATAGTCTTTGCCACCATGTTCCTTAACTTCAACATATCGTTACCTGAACCACATCTAATGAATGTGTGGAAGGTCCAGGTACAGATTCTTGATGCTCCACAGGACAGAGATGCCAATTAGGCAATACTTCATTATTAGATAGCCTGGCAAGTTCAAAACCATAATATGAACCTACTTCCTCCAAGTGGCCAAAACTCTCTGTTCTTGACCATTAATAAAATTGATAAAACCACAAAGTCCACCAAGATCCCGAGAAACATATCTAGAGATGAATTGGTCAGCATTATCCCAGCTTCATGTGTCATAAAATATGAGGAGTTGAGAGCCTATCCTCAACCTCTTAAGCCCACTGATGATTCCAACCACCATTATCTCAAAAGGCCAACAAAAACCACCTTCTACATCCCCATGTACAACCCAAGTGATGATTTTTTGGATGTAAAGGACCCAAATACCATCCTTAAGTTCCTCATTGGCTTTATGAGATAGTATGATTGGATAAATAGCTTCAATCATGAGGGTCATAGTGTGATGTGGCGTAAATTTCCTTTTTCAGGACATTACCAATAGAAGGATGATAGTGACTTTAGAATTTAGGGAAGAAGGGCTTCTGTGGCTACTCCACTAGAGATGCTTCTAACGCCCATCTCTACATCCAGTCACATAGATGCTTGCCCATCAAACCACCAATATGAGGATAACCTAACCTGAGCTCCAAAATGTCCCTATGTTATCTATTTAGAGAATGCTTCAGTTAACCCTCAACATGCCATACTTATCAGAGCACTGGAAAGTAGGCTACAAACTATCCAATCTAAAAAGTACCCACCAGGATCCTCAATCACACATTTTCTTGACCAACAATAGAAAGAAATGTCCTTGTTAGAAGAACAGATCCATCTCTTCAAATGCGATCATGCTAAACTTTAAAATACTCTAAAAATGATTGTATTTCCCAAAACATATCCTTAAGGAGTTTCAATCCAACCCTTTTCCACTTTCTTACCTCTTCCATCCATACCATTACCGTTATCTCCGGCATCTCCCAATGATGAATAGGAGGAGTTCGACGTTGCCAAGTTTGTATAGGAAATGAAAGATGCAATGTCAACCCAAAAAGAACACACCTATACCATATAGTGATAGGCCAGAGTATATACAAGGTTTTAACATAGATATTCTCCATAAGGAATAGGCCAACTGTCACCTCGTTCATCTATGAAATTAACTTCACCTCTAGAGAATAAATGAACAAGAAGCGATGCCATGACACAAAGGGTTAAGAAGATATAGTATTCTAGCGGGGTTCCCTATAATGCTGATAAGATGGTACCGACGCATGCTCCCATCGACTATGGTCCAGTTTTTGTAGTCTCAGTTGATGATTTTGAGACCTAGAGAAAAGAAACCCATTATGGCGAGCCATGAGAGGTTCCTTTATTTTAGAGAGCATCATATGATTGTGATCCTGTAGAACAATTGCTGGACAACAACAACAATAAAGTTGATCCGACACATATGATCATCATAAGCTGTGAACGAGATCCACCACTTTAGATGATCCTTTGCAGATCCCAGATGAGGAATCCCATAATGACAAATAGGTGTCTCTGAAGCAATGTCTACTAAAAAATAATGACAAGACTACTGATTTGACTAGCCTCAGTCAAGTTGACCCGAGTATCGTTATCCCAAAGGGTGATGAGCTTAAGCCAACAAATTCAAAATCGTCAAACAGGCTCCCATCTTTTTTAGAAGAATATGTAAACTTTATTCGGCAACCTCATGATGGATGAATCTTCCCAATCTATCCACTATGATGATACACATGAAGATCTAGCTCTCAAGATATAAGGTTTTCTTTAGCTATCAAGGCATCAAGCAAAGCACAAGAGATACATGCAGTTCAGATGGGCCAGAAAGAAGAAACTGCCAGACAAATAATTGATGATCGACAAAGATGAAAAATCCTCCAAAAAGACAGATCTAGGAAAAACAAAAATGATTTATCTACCATGAAAAAAGGAACTTTACAAAAAGATGTCCCAAGTCCTAAAAGGAGAAGAGGGAGCACGAGACTTGGCACAAGCCTCAGAGAAGACCATAGATTGATATAGAGAACTTGATGATCCCCATCCAGCTATAGGAGAAATTCCCAGATCTATTTTTAACACAGAAAAGGAAATATCTAAGAAATCTTCATCAATGGACGACCGCCATCTTTTATTAGAAGATAGTAGTTATCTGGTGCTAATGATGACTTCTGTATTGATAAATATATGCAGAACGATAAATATGCTTTGCAACCAGTAATCCAATGGCTGGGGAGGAATGTCCATCCATGTTAAAAAAACACTCTAGCAAACCAGCGGTCTCTTGATCGGTCTCGGAGCAATATGAGCTGACTAGTGATCCATTCACAAAAAGAAGGCAAAAATAGACATCAGAGGTTGAGAAAACCATTGTAGAAACTCCATCCCTACCTCAGGACTTCAGAACTTTCAGAAAATGAAGAATCTAGCCAAAAGATGTCAATACATGATACCATCATACTTCACATCCAGAATCCTACAGGAAACCTTCTACAAAAATGTGAGCTTTTCCAGACATGCCATCCTCTAAGCCGTGCAAAATCTATGTAAAAAGAGATTTCTACTGAAGAAGATTATTGAGAACTACCCAGTTCTTGATCATTATTATGACAGGAACAATATTGTTATGAAGTCTAATTGCCCCTGATCAAGCCGCCAGATGGTATCCCAGCAAAAGCTATTGTTCAGGAGATTCAAACTACCTAGGCATCTAGACAACAAGACCA
The DNA here is from genome assembly GCF_002878395.1 of Capsicum annuum. Taxonomy (NCBI): domain Eukaryota; kingdom Viridiplantae; phylum Streptophyta; class Magnoliopsida; order Solanales; family Solanaceae; genus Capsicum; species Capsicum annuum. The sequence goes on from NC_061118.1 coordinate 124,264,382, forward strand.
AAGTAGTTGATCAAACCAGGTATTTCAGACGAAGAAGACCAGCAAACTACAATAAGAAAATTGATGGCTGCTTTATCTCCAAATATCCCGGTTACTCTGCATCAAATTTTCCCCAACTATACAAGTCGAAAGACGATGTCCAACTCTTTGAAAAAATAGTTGATCATGCTAGAATTTATCTCGACAAAGAGGAAGACCTTGAATCAGACTTCTCAATGGATAAAGAACCGATGGAATACACTATCTTCCTTGTGGATGCTTATGAAGAATTAGGATACATCAATGCTACAGGCCTTTGCCTGATATCCAGCAATGGAGTAGACAACCAAAAATCAGCTAGTCGATCTATCCCGCTTAACACATCAGATATATTACTATCCATATTAACAGATTATTCTCTAGATCTGTTTGAAGAATATATGGATCCTTCAAATCCTTCTATTCTATAAGAAATATAGACTTTTAACAAGATTCAAATATTCAAAAGGCACAGTAGATCCATCTTGATGTCCTTCGAAGAACATCCAGGAGATCTTTTCTGTTATGTGTTCATTATACTAGCCGATGATTCCCAGTAAGAACTCCTATAGTTTTTTTGGAACATACACCACTAGCACTATACTATCATAGAGTTCAAGTGTTAGGCCTTTTGGCATTATGATCGAATCCAACCAACTCCAAAAGGATTCTTGCTATATTGGATTCCATGCTCCAAAATTTCTGCAATACAATGACCTTCATGTTGTATCACCTGGTATGAATCACAGGCCATGAATTCTAAGCTCAGTCAAAATTTTCACTACTATAGAAATTTCCCAATCTAATACTCTCTCTTGAAGATGAATGATGTGCAGAACGATGCATCACTCTCCTGCAAAACAGATGCATTCCTAAAAAAAGAACTACACTAAAGATCATCCTTACTGGGATAAAGTTCAATGAAAAATAATAGAATATCAACCACTAAATGAGTTCAAATATGATGAAAACACAAGCATGCGGGTAAAGGCTCCTCTGCAGGAATGAAAAAATTCATTGTTCAGAAGGAGTTACTTCACCAGATCGATGAAGAGAAGCTTGGAAGGCCAAGAATGCCTCAGGAAGAAGCACGAAGTAGATTGGTGGATAGAAGAAGGATACGCGAGTTTATCGCCACCGAAACCATCCTACACTAGCTGAAAGATGACGTTAGATGATATACGCAAGAAGTTACCCACTTCAGTAGGTTATTCTTACCAGCGGGTTACTCTTCCCAGTGGGTTACCCTCCTCTCCAAGGAAACCCTATCAGATGGGTTAGCCTTACTAGTGGGTTACCCTTTCCAATGACTTACCCTCCTCTCCAAGAATACCCTTCTTAGTGGGTTACCCTTTCAAATAGATTTTTAACCCCACTGAATTAGCTACTTTGAAGACAAGGACCTCATCCACCTTCTTGCAAGGTGCCCGTGAAGCTACTGATGCACCTACTTGCAAGTTGCTAACTCACCTTCTTGCACATACTGTCACATGCCAACAATATAGTTTTTTTGTTTTTATTTAGCCCCCTCATATATTAGTTGGGCCTTGTGTGAATAAAAATAAGGCTTATCTATACATAATAGATAATGCTTATCCCTTCCAAAAGGATAATACTTATCCTTATTAACGGGTAATGCCTATCCCTTAACTGTTAGGATAGGATTGTATTATTTTATTTGATGTTTATCTGTAGCTTAGCTTAGCTAGTAAGGTTCCTTCTCCTATAAATGGAAGCCTAGGCCTTTAGGGAGAGAACAACATTCTCTTTACCTAAAAACATCTTGTATAGTTTTCTCTCTTTCAATAAAGATGTTTGTTGGCTAAACTCTCTTGCTCTTGATTTCTCTCTTCTAAAGAAATGGATACTTCAATCCTCTAGGTCGAAGTAGGGGGGTAAGGAAGTACTCTGGCGAGGTACTTATTGCAACTGCAGCATAGAACTCCTATGTTAATTTCCATGTATATGAATCCAACTCATGATGTAGACTTATAAGTTCTCTCCATTAATATGAAATAAAATTGGCTTAGTCCATACCATATCTTTCTGAATTGATTCCATATCTAACAAAAAACACGTTAATTTGAGGTCTACCTTAGTACACCTTTTATTTTGTGGCTGCTAGAGGGAAAAAAGCTAGGGAGAGCTCTTGTAAGACCCATTATTAGGAATATATGAAATATTCTTGTACTAAGAAGATATGGGATTTCATGTGTTCTTAGACTGGTAAAGTCAAGAAATCCCATCTCTGAGTTATGAATGTTTTGTTCCCAAAGAAAACAATCCTTGATGTATAGCTTATAATTTCAAAATCATGCCATCCTATCTTTGGGTTGAGAAGGCTTTGTAGCTAAAAATTAAATTGTTTATACGGATGCATAGCTTAGTCGTAGGAAAGCAGTGGCATGTCGATTAAAATCTTTTACTTCATATGGCATGCCGCATATATGGTCGTGAATTGCCTATTATGTTGGAAAGGTTAGGCGCTGTGTATGTGGTGTTTGATGAAATCTTTGATTTTGTATGGTGGGCCACCTACATGGCCGTGAAACCACCTTTCATATTGGAAGGTTCGTGGTCTATTTCCTAGCCGCTTGGATGCTCTCACAGGCAGTCGTCCATACCCCTTTGCCTCCCCATATATTTAGTATCAAAGCCATCCCCACTCCCGAAGGTTAGGAGGAAGTAAGATTTTGCATCCACCTCTGCTGATTGCAAACACGTGAACCAACTTACATTTTTATTTTTAGTCTTTAGTTTTATTTATCCAAACTGCTACACTTAGATCCATCCTTAGTTCTCATTTCTACAATTTACAGCCCATGTCTTGTACATATTATTTTCATAGTTTTAGTTTCATTATTAGAGTTAGAGTTTTCCACTTTTCATATTTTGTGCGTTGTACATAAATGAGTCAAAGTTACTTTCCTTGGATTTTAGAACAAAATATAGAGAGTCGGTCCACAAAAACACTAAAAGATTTTCATTTTATTGAGACTTGCCCATAGAACCTTAGAACAAATACATCGAGTCTTTATAGTCCAAAAAAATATGTTTTTCTCTACAATTTCTTCTACTTTGTTCGATCTGTACCGGTTCCTTCCTCAGCTAGCCATGTTTCCAACTCCTCACAACACTTTGTCATGCAAATATGACAATCTCTATGAAGTAGAGGTGCTACAACCCAAACAAGATATATACTCCACATATATACCTTTACCTAACCCTTAATCTACCTTTGTCAAAAAAAAAATATAATCCATGGATGTATATTGATTCCCTGCATCAAAATAGGTCAGAAAGAGTTAAGGAATACTTTGCTGCCACAAAACTTGAACAAAATGTCCTTACGACTTTACATGACCATTTCATCACTCTGCAGATGCCACAAAACTTCCCACAAGAGTGGAGAAACCATGGTTATACCCATATACATTTTAGTTCTATTCAAATTTCGTTGACGCATCATGGTAGGAAAGGACAACCACTAAGAGCATCCCTTTCTCTCCTAGATTCAAGATCCCGCAAATACCAACATGCGAATCTGGGTACTCTACATGTTATCCTGCAAGTTGGGACACTTATTGTAACTCTATTTCCAAATCTTACCATGTCCCTTTTTGATCCAAACTTGATCAAGGCACTAAAAGTTCAAGTCCAAATCTTGGACATACCAGAGGCTAGCTTACATCCAACCATACACTACCAAGAAGCTTGGCAAGTAAAAAATGACAAGGACACTCTTCTCGTGCTAGGAGACCATACATCCTAGTCCTTAGCCATAGATAAAACCCAATGAACCACTTTTGTTGTAAAAATATCAAATAAAGTGTCTACGGAAGAACTACTCAAAATCTCTCCAGATAAATATGTTAACTATTATAAGTAGTTAAGATTCTATTCTCAGTGTCTCTGGACCCTATCTGAGGTGACCCCTTACCAGATACTTTTGCCTATTCGTATGACCATCCCCATTGATATATATCCAAAGGAGGAAAGCTCAGACCCAACAGATGTGTCGTACTTATTCAAAATAATCTTGAGTAATAATGATTGGGTCCAACAATTCAATCATGAGGGATGCAACGTACAATTGTTCAAATGTCCTTTCACAGGACATTATCTATGTGTCAAAAATTATAGCTATGTAGATTACAACACGACCAGGCCAAATAGTAATGATGATGAACAATGGGATTCAAGACATTCCACACTCATAGAGATACTAGAAGAAAGGAGATAGGCTATCTAGTTTGCCAAATGTCCTCTAGATACCTCAGTACTATCCTTCATTGATCATCATAGAAGAGAGATATCATCAATTGAAGAACTAATTTCCTTACTGAGCTACAGCAACACAAATCCACAAAACATCCCAACATATGAAACACTTCCCTCATCACCATAGAGAATACACCATTCATTTTCTATATCTCTATCAAGCTCATCCACTTCCGAGATCCTCAGTCCAACTTAAGAAGATAAGCAAGGAACTGACCTTCCCACATGCTCATGGAAAATAAAGAGGCCCATTTTAGACTATCATCAAGATAAAGGACAATTCAAAAGGATGAAGGCCTCGTATGTTGCAGATATGATGAACTCAATAGCTATCGCCCTCCCATAAGATGACATCTTCGTAGAGTTAGATGCTATAGTCACAGACGGTGACCAAAAGATCCCAGCTAAGGTGCCTGGCATACGAAACTTCATCCCTGGTGTCTCTATATATATCTCATCGCTCATGAAGATGCTCAATAAAAATGATCCATCTTAGGGAGAAAATAGGATGATGCGGTCTGAAGAATAAAAGGAATATCCTATAATGTTAAGACACTCTATATTCTATTGGATGGATTGATGATACTATAAACCGACACCAATAATGAATATTAGAGTGCAGTTCTCCTGGAAGAAAAAGATGACTAGTGAAAAATATATATAGATATGCAAGTAGAAATTTAAAAAAGGTAGAACAACATTATCAGTCCACCTTCAAGGAAATTCTTGCTGTGAAGAATCGAATCAAGAAGTTTAACTTCTTCCTTATTTACATTGAATTCTAGATCACGATGGATATACAGGCTTTTCCTAGAATGGTATAGCTGAATCAAAGGATAATACCAAATCCACAAATTCTCTGATGATCTCAATGGTTTTCTCCCTACAAATTCAAACTTAAATATATCAATGAAATAGAGAACATCTTGGCAGACTTCCTGTCAAGGCCGGATGATTTTTCTTCCAAACACTACTTGGAGAAAGAGAAATAAGAAATGATGTTAGCCATCAAAATCATGTTCCCACACATCAGGCATGAGGTAGCTTGGTGGATGGAAGAAGGATAAGAGAGCTCATCATAGACAGCACCATCTGACACTGCTGCCTGAAAGATAACGTCAGATGACATGTGTAAGAAGTTACCCTTTCTAATGATTTACCCTTTCTAGTGGGTTACACTTTTCCGTAAGTTACCCTTATCAGTTGATTATACTCTTCAAAGAAACCCTATCAGATAGGTCACCCTCGCTAGTGAGTTACCCTATCTAGTAGGTTACCCTCATCTACAAGGAAACCCTCCTCAGTGGGTTACCTTTTTAGATGGGTTTTGAAGCTACTGACTCAGCTACTTCAAAGACAAAGAGCTTGTCCACCTACTTGCAATATGCCTGTAAAGTTATTGTGTACCAAATGACTCAACTGCTTACACATGAAGTCACAAGCCAAAAATATAGTTTGTTTTGTTTTTATTTAGCCCCACATATGTTAGTAGGGCGCGATTTGAATGATGATAAGGCTTATCTAGTTATAACAGATAATGCTTATCTCTTTCAAAATGAATAAGACTTATCCGGTCCTAATGAATAATGTCTATCCCTTAGCTTAGCTATTAGGATAGGATTGTATTAATTTATTTCATGTTTATCCGTAGTGTAGGCCTATCTTGTACGTTTTCTTCTCCTATAAAAGGAATCCTAGGCCTTAAGGTTAGGGAGAATATTCTCTTACCTAAAAACCTCTTGTATTATTTTCTCTCTTTCAATAAATATGTTTGTTGGCTAAACTCTCATGCTCTTGCTTTCTTTCTTCCAAAGAAATGGGTACTTCGATCCTCTAGGTTAGAGTAAGGGGTAAGAAAGTACTCCAGTGAGGTACTTTTTGTGACTACAACATGGAACTCCGAAGTTACTTTCCATGTATGTTAAATGAAGTTGGCTTCGACCACACGATATAGATATCTAAGTTAGTACACCTTTTGTTCCACGGCCACTAGATATCAAAAAGCCAGGGAGAGCAACTGTAAGACCCATTTTTAGGCATAAATGAAACAGTCTTGCACTAAGAAGAAAAGGGATTTCATGTGTTCTAAACCTGGAACAGTCAATCCATCCTATATCTGGGTTGCAAAGGCTTTGTTGCCAAAGAAAACTATGCTTGATTCGTAGCTTTAATTTTATAAGTTATGCCATCCCATCTTTGTGTTTAGAAGCCTTTGCAGTTAAAAAGTAAACTGTCTATACGGATGCATAGCTCAGTCGTAGGAAAGTTGTGGCATGTTAATTAAAAATCTTTTATATTGTATGGAATGTCACCTATATGGTTGTGAATCCCCTGCCATGTTTGAAAGGTTAGGCTCTGTGTCTGTGGTGTTTGATTGAAGCTTTGATTTCATATGGTGTGCTGCCTACATGTCCGTGAAACTAACTTTCATGTTGAAAAGTTCGCTGTCTGTTTCCTAGTTGCCTGGATACTCTCACCGGCAGTTGTCCGTGCCCCTCTGCCTCCCCATCTATTTGGTATCAGAGCCAGCAACACTCCTAGAGGGTAGGAGGAAGCAGAAGTTTGCATCCACCTCTACTGATTGCAAACACATGAGCCAGGTTTACATTTTTATTATCTTTTGTTTTAAATTTTTCTTATCCGTTAACTTTAGATCAAGTCCATAGTAGTCACTTTCAAGTTATTGTGTTCTGTGTCTTGTACATAATTGAGTCATAGTTACTTCCTTAGATTTTAGAACAAATATTTGTTGTTTCTTGTACTTAGATCTTTAGCAAAAATATATAGAGCCTTATTGACCACAAAAATCACAAAAAGATTTTTATTTATGTTGAGTCTTTTGCTTATAACTTTAGAACAAATACATTGAGTCTTTATAGTCCAAAAAAACCAAAAATATGTCTACTACAGAGTCTGCTACGTTGTCATGTAAACATGACTATGTAAATGAAGTAGAGGTGTTACCATCACAAGAATAGATATGTATAATACCTTTACAAAACCCCTATTTAGCTATTTCTAGAAATGTATGCAATCCTTAGATGAAGATCCACTCTATGGTCTAAGAGAAGACAAAAAGAGTTAAGTAATATGTTGCTGCAACACCACTTGTTTGACACCCTATTCTAGTAACTCTAGAGGTATAGTTCATTTCATTACATATGCTAGAGGACTTTCTACAACAATGGAAAAGTCTTGGATTTACTCATCTCCATATTGGTGTTATGTGCTTTGTTTTGACATATTAGGGGAGAAAAGATCAGCCAATTATGGTTCATCTTTCTCTTCTTCATACTAGATTCAATAAGTACCAACATGCGAATTTGAGTACATCAAAGATTATTCTGGATGATGGTATAGTCTTTTTCACTATGTTCCCCAACTTCAACATACCGTTAGATGATCCACATCTAATGAAGGTAGTGGAGGTCTAGGTACAGATTCTGGATACTCTGTAGGACAGAGATGTCGGTTAGGAAACTCTCCACTGTCAGATAGCCTGGCGAGTTCAAAACCATAATATGAACCTACTTCCTCTAAGTGGCCAGAACACTCTGTTCTTGACCATTAATAAAACTGATAAAGCCACAGACTGCACTATGATCGTGAGAAACATATCTAGGGATTGACTGGTCAGCATTATCCCAGCTTCATGGGTCAACAAATATGAGGAGTTGAAAGCCTATCCTCAACCTCTTAAGCCCACTGATGATTCTGACCACCATTATCTCAAAAGGCCACCCAAAACTACCTTCTACATCCCTATGTACAACCCAAGTGATGATTTTTTGGATGTAAGGACCCAGATACCATCCTCAAGTTCCTCACTATCTTTATGAGAGAACATGATTAAATAAAGAATTTCAAAAATAAGGGTCATAGTCTTATGTGGCATAAATGCCCTTTCTCAAGAAATTACCCATGAAAGGCTGATTTTGACTGTAGATTTTGCAAAAGAAGGGTTGTTCTAGATACTCAACCTAAGATGCTTCTAACGCCTCACTATAAATCTAGTCACATAGATACTTTCCTGTCAAACCACCGATCAGAGGATAACCTAACCCGCACTCCAAAATCACTAGATGTTATCCAATCGGAGAGTGCTTCAGCTGCCCCTCAACATGCCATACTTATCAAAGGACTGGAAAGTAGGCTAAAAACTATCTTGTATGAAAAGTGCCCATTAGGATCCTCAATACTATATTTTTATGATCAACAAAGGAACGAAATGGCCTCGTTAGAAGAACAGATCTATCTGCTGAACTACGATCATGCAAAACTCCAAAATGCCCAAAAATGGAACATATTTCCCAAAATATATCCTTCACGAGGTTCGGTCAAACCCTTTTCAACTTTTCTGCCTTGTCCATCCATACCATCATCGTTTTCTCCAGCAGCTCCCACGGATGAATAGGAGGAGTTTAACATTGCCAAGTTTGTTTGGGAAAGGAAAGATACCATGGAAACCCAAAAGGAATATGGCTGCGCCATACAGCGAATGGATATTCTCCATGAAGAATAGGCCAATCTCCACCTCATTCATCCATACAATTCACTTTACCTCCAGAGGATAAATGGATATGAAGAGATGCCATGAGACAAAGGGTTGAGAACATAAAGTATCCTAGTTGGGTTCCCTAAATGCTGTTAAGATGGTACCAATGCATGCTCCCATCAACCATGGTCTAGTTGTTGTAGTCTCAGCTGATGATCTTGAGATCAATAGAACAAAAACCCACTATGTCCATCAAAGGTTCCATCATTTCAGAGAGCATCACAAGATTATCATCTTGTTGAACAATTACAGGACAATAATGAAAACAAAGTTGATTTGGCATAAATGATGATCACAAGCTATAAATGCGATTCCACCACTTCAAATAATCTCTTGCAGATCCCAGACGAGGAGTCCCATAACAACGAACAGGTATCTCTGAAGCATTGTCTTCTAAAAAACAATGAAAAGACTATTGACATGGCTAACCCAAGTCAAGTTAGCCCAAAGGTCATTGTTAGTCAATTTAACCCGAATGTCATTGTTCCAAAGGGTGATGAGCTTCTGCCTAAAAATTTAAATTAGTCTCCCATCCTTCGAAAAAGCATAAGGAAACTTTCTTCTGTAACCTAATGCTAGATGAATCTTAAAATCTATACACTCTGATGATACTTATGAAGATATAGCTCTCAAGCTAGAAGGGTCTCCTCAGCTATCAAGGTGTCAGGCAAGACATAAGAGATACATGTTGTTCAGATGGACCAAAAAGAAGAAATCGCTCAACAAAGAACTGATGATCGCATAAGATGACAAATCCTCCAAGAAGACAGATCCAGGAAAACACAAATGTGTTATCTTCCATAATAGCAAAATAATGTCCCATTTCACAAAAAGCGAAGAGGAAAGCATGAGTCTTGGCACAAAAATTGAAGAAAACCATGGATTATTATTGAGATTTTGATGATCCTCATCCATCTGCTAGAGAAACTCCCAAATTTTCTTTTAACCAAGAGAAGGAAATATCCAAAGATATCTCCAACAATGGCCAACCACTATCTTTCATTAGTAGATAATCATAGTGCTAATGATGACTTTTGTTCTAATGAATGTGTCAAGAATAATAAAAATTCTTTATAGCCAACAATCCCATTGCCTGAGGAGGAATATCTATCCATGTTAGAGAAACACTCTAGCAAACCAGTCATCTCTCAATCGGTCTCCAAGCAATACGAGCTAACTAGTGATCCAGTTCTATAAAGGAGGCAAGAATCGACATCAGAGGTAGAGGAAACCATTGTTGCAGCTCCATCCCTACCTTAAGACTTTAGAACTGTTAGAATAATGAAGAATCTAGCTGAAAGAGGTCAATACATGATACTGTCAGACTGTATATCCAGAATGCTATACCAGGAAGGCCATCCTCCAGGCCATGCATAGTCTATGCAAGAAGAGATTTGTACTAAAGCTGATTATTGGGAACTACCCAGTTCTTTGTCTTTATTATGGATGGAAAAATCTTGTTATAAAGTATAATTGCCCTTGTTCAATCCATCAGGAAGGATCCCATCTAAAGTTATTATTTAGGATATTCAAACTACCCTGGCCTCCAGAAGACGAGCCTAAGGTAATCAAGCAAGCAAGGCTTTTCAGACGAAGAAGCCCAGCATATTACCAAAAGAAGAACAATAATTGCTTCATATAATGAAAGACTGGTTACTTTACGAAAGAATATCCTTAACACAAAAATTTTAAAGATGTTTTCCACTTCTTGGGAGAAATAGATGATCATGCTAGACTCTATCTTGACAAAAAGGATGACCTTGAATCGGTCTTCTTACTGGAAGAGGAACCGATGGAGGAAACCATCTTCTCTATAGATATTTATAAAGAATTAGGAAATATCTGTGCCAATGATCTCTACCTGATATACAGGACCGAAGAAGAAGGCAACCAAAAATTAGCCAGTTAGTTTATTATGTTCAACACATCGGGGATATTATCTTTCAAAATAGCAAATTATTCTCTAGATCTATTCAATAGATATATGGATTTTTTAGATCCATCTATCCTCTGAGAAATCTAGAAATTCAAAAAGCTTCAAGCATTTAAAGGGTGTAACAAATACATCTTGAAGTTGTTTAGAGAACATCTGGGATATCTCTTATGTTATGTGTTCATTATACTATCACTATACTAGATAATGATTCCTAGCAAGAACTTCTATGGTTTTTCTAGTAAATACACCACCAGTACTATAATATCTTGGAGTTCAAGTGTTATGCCTTTAGGCATTTTGATGGAATCCAACTAACTCCAAGAGGATTCATGCTATACTAGATTTGATTCTCCAAAGGTTTCTGTGAATCAATGGTCTTTATGTTGAATCACCTGGTAAGAATCACAAGCCATAATGTCCTAGCCCATTCGAAAATTTTACTACTCTAGAAATTTCCTAATCTATTGCTCTCTCTTAATGACGAATTCTATAAAGAACAATGCTTCACTCTCTAGCAAACTAAAAAAATTATAAAGAAAAGATACTTCACTGATAGTGAAGTCCGAACTCCAACAGAATATCAGCCACTATAGAAGTTAAAAAATGATGAAGCCACTAGCATACGAATGAAGGATCCTCTGCAGGAATACAAAGGTTCATTTAATAAAAAAAGTTACTTCACCAGATCGATGAAGGGAAGATTGGAAGGCCAAAAACACCTTAGGCAGAAGCACAAAGTAGATTGGTGGATGGAAGAAGGATATCCAAGCTCAACACTGTTGACACCTTCCAATACTGCCTAAAAGATGACGTCATATGACATATGCAAGAAGTTACCCTCTCCAGCGAGTTACCCTTTCTAGTGGGTTACCCTCTCCAGTGGGTTACCCTTTCCCGTAGGTTACCCTTTATCTCGAAGAAAACCCTCCTTAGTGGGTTACCCTTTTGGATGGGTTTTGAAGTTACTGACTCAGCTACTTTAAAGACAAGGAGCTTATCCACCTTCTTGCAAAATGCTTGTGAAGCTGCTGATGCACTTGCTTGCTAGCTGCTGACTTACCTGTTTGCACATAATGTCACATGCCAACAACATAGTTTGATTTGTTTTTATTTCTCCCTCCCCCACATGTTAGTAGGATCTAATTTGAATAAAGATAAGGCTTATCTAGTCATAATAGATAAAGCTTATCCCTTCAAAATAATAAGACTTATCTAGTCATAATGGATAATGCCTATCCCTAAGCTTAGATGTTAGGATAGGATTGTATTATTTTATTTTATGTTTATCCATAGTGTAGGATTATCATGTAAGCTTCCTTCTCATATAAAAGAAAGCCTAGGCCTTTAGGTTAGAGGCAATATTCTCTCTACCTTAAAACCTTTTGTATAGTTTTCTCTCTTTCAATAAAGTTGCTTGTTGGCTAAAATCTCTTTTTCTTGCTTTCTCCCTTCCAAAGGTATGGGTACTTCAATTCTCTAGGTCAGAGTAAGGGGGTAAATAAGTACTCCAAGGAGGTACTTATTGTGACTAAAACATGGAACTTCGAAGTTACTTTCCATGTATATGAAACAAATTTGGCTTTATCCATAAGACGTAGATGTCTAAGTTCTTTTCATGTATATGAAACGAAATTGGCTTAGTCCATGCCATAACTTTCCAAATTGATTCCATATCCGATAAAGAACACATAGATCTGAGGTCTGCCTTAGTACACCTTTTGTTCCGCATCTGCTAGATGGCAACAGGCCAGGGAGAGCCACTGTAAGACCCTTTTTTAGGCATATACAAAACAATTTTGTACTAAAGATACAAGGGATTTCATGTGTTCTAACCATAAATTCAACCCATCCGATCTCTTGGTTGCATAGGCTTTGGTTCTAAGGCAAACCATCTTTGATATGTAGCTTGTAGTTTCAAAGTCATTCCATCCTATATTTGAGTTGAGAAGGCTTTGTAGCTAAAAATCAAACCATCTATATATGGATGCATAGCTCAGTCGTAGGAAAGCTGTAGTGTGTCGATTAAAAATCCTTGATTTCATATGGCATAACACCTATATAGTCATGAACTACCAGTCCTGTTGGAAAGGTTAGGCTCTGTGTCTGTCATTTTTTATGGAAGCTTTGATTTCATATGTTTTGCCGCCTACATGGCTGTGAAACTACCTTTCATGTTGAAAAGTCCGAGATCATTTACCTAGCTGCCTGGCTACTCTTACCATCAATTGACTGTGCCCCTCTGCCTCCCCGTCTATTTGGTATCAGAGCCATCCCCACTCCTGGAGGTTGGGAGGAATCAGGAGTTTGCATCTACCTTGCTGATTGAAAACATGTGAGCTAGCTTTACATTTTTATTTTTAGTCTTTAGTTTTACGTAGCCGAACTAGTAATCTTAGATATGTCCTTAGTTATCACTTCTAAAGTTTACAACTCAAGTCTTATACATACTAGTGTCATAGTTTTTATTCATTATCAGAGTCAGAGTTTTCCACTTTTCATATTTTGCATCTTGTACATAATCGAGTCATAGTTACTGTCTTTAGATTTTAGAAAAAATATATAGAGTCAGTCCACGAAAACACATATAGATTTTAATTTTATAGAGTTTTTTCCATAGAATCTTAGAACAAATACATCGAGTCATTATAGTCAAAAAATACACAAATTTGTCTTCCTTAAAGTCTTCTTCTTTAAGTAGTTCCAGTTCCAGTAGATCTCTAACTCAAGTAAATATGGCTCCTACTGAAACTCTGTCATCTAATTATGAATACCTATATGAAGTAGATGTTCTACCACTAGAATTGAAGATATCCTAAACACATCTACCTCTTTTAAACCCTTATTCTGCCTTTGAGAAGAAGACATGTAACCCATGGTTGCAGATCCCTTCTTGGGTACACCAAAGACTAAAAAGTGTAAAAGAATATGTTGCTACCTCAAAACTAGACTAGTATCCTATTCTTTCAACTCAAGAAAAACAATTCATAACTCAAGAAATACCGGGAGATTTTCCAAGACAGGGCAGAAACTAAGGCTTTGTCCATATCCACTTTGGTGTTGTCAGGGTTGCATTGTCATATCACGGAAATAAAGGCCAGCTCGTAGTGTCATGTCTTTCCATCCTTGATACTAGGTACAATTAATACAAACTTTCCAACTTGGGAACTTCAAAAATTATACTGAACATTAGGAAAGTCTTTCTAATTATATTCCCCAACTTCAATATGTCCCTCTCCGATCAAAATCTGATGGAGGTGTTGAAGATCCAGGTCTAGATTCTCAGAGCTCCACAGGCTAGAGAGCCATCCAGGAAACTCTCCAACACCAAGTTTTTTGGCGAGCTCAGAATCATGCTATGGATCTATCCCTTACAGGTGGTGATAATGCTTTGCTCTTGAACATAGATGTAACCAATGGAACCACTCAGTATATTTTGATCCTAAGACAGATCCCTAGAGACGAACTTGTGAAAGTACTCCTACGCTCATGGGTCACAAACTACAAGAAGTTGAGAGACCATCCTCAACCTCTCCAGTCCACGGACCCAACCTTTTCCAGAAGGGGTGCTAATACCGTTACAATTAGTTTTAATAACTCACACCTTAAAAGGCCTCTCAAAACCACCTTCTCACTCCATATGTACCAACCTTCTGATGACCTTCCATAGATAGATAGCCCAAAGTTGATAAATAATCCAAATTTCATGCATTGGTTCCTAGACAATAGTATGGAAGAGCATGATTAGATACACTACTTCAATCATGACGGCTGATATACTGTATGGCACAAATGTTATTTCTCCAAACACTATCTGTGGAAATCAAATTGTAGATGACACCTATGCCAAGGAGATACCTCACCCTCTCCACCACCAGTTAAAACTATTAGAACCAAAGAAAAATAGCCTGTAACCAAACTATTCATGATGTCTCAATCTAGCACCGATTACTCGGATGAATTCCCACTAAAAAAACCCTTTGAAAAGAATAACATGAACCACACTCCAAAAATACCAGACAAAACTGTTATCCTACTATCCAGAGAGAAAATACCACTTAACGACACTGAAGCAACACTCAACTGGCAATTTGAAAATGCCACGTGCCATAACAGGATACTATCCAACATCAACCAAGCCATGAAGAATGGTGCTTACTCTCAGAATAAGTTGGTAAGCAAAGTTAAATGAATGACCAAGAGAGCAAAACAAGCATCCACTCAGCATGACGAACATATATGATTGTTGGAACTCAGGCTCTAATCTATGCAGAGTGATATATGTTCGCCAGGCACTTCGATGTCTCATTTTTTTGAACAATAGCAAAAGGAAATGGCTTCTCTAAAATAACCAACCCAGTAGCTGAAACATGGTGGTTTTTAGCCCTAGACAACCCATAGCTCACTACCAAAGCCCACCTTGCTCCCCATGTCGCCACATGTATACTCTCTACCAAAAATGAGCTACATCTTTCCTACTACTACTTCAAGATTCGATATGCCAATATCTCTAGGTTCTCAAGAGGGAAAGGATTTTGACATCGCTAAGCATATATGGGATAGGAAAGATGCCATCGCTTCCAAGAGAAAAGCCAATGAAACTTAGAAGCAATCCAAGAGGAAAATGGAATCTAACACAGACAGAGGGACCATGATGATCTCAGACCACGACATCACCTTCCCCTATAACAATCTAATAATTCAAAAGATAGAAGTGCCATACAAAGATAAAGAATGGAATGCCTTGCTGAAAGATGGCCTTCTCAATCATAAGTGGTTACCATCCCATCGTGATCCAAATGTTGATTTAGACCAATTTTTCCCAAATCTATATGGCGTAAACATAAATAACAAAATTATTCTAGATCCACAAGACAAAACAGTCTTTGATTCAGTGAAAGAATCTCTGAAGTGCAATGAATAGATCCAGGATACTAATCCCATTAGTCCTTCTTTAAGTGAAGAAAGTTCCTCTGATGTTGAGGCATATTCCAACACCGGTGATACTTTCCAGCTTATGGATATGTTGGAGACAATGAGGAGCCTGTAGATTCATGATAATATATTGAGGACAATTCTGAATCCTCAATTGAATATCTGGAAGATGACTATCCACCAATATACATGAATTATTCCAAGGAACCAGAGGTCTCCAAGGTTGTCAATGACCAAGTCGGGATGACAGACCATCCAATACGAGGTACATCGGTAAGAAAAACCAAAGGAACCAGATATCACACCTTTAACCTTGACTACATAAAGATCTTAGCCTAGCCCCAGTAGATCTAGGACTTCTACACTTGGATGGCGATAAAGAATCTGGCTGAGCAGGAGAAATACATGATACTTTTGGAGCTCACATCCAGATTCTTTGGCATACTTAGAGAGTGGTGTAATTCTCTAGGATTTTCAAACAAGAACACCAATATGACATCCCAGTACATTGCCTTCAACATCAGGATCCTGTACTAGGTATTCTGCGGAGATGCAGACCAAAGATTAGAGAAGCTCCTACAACAACTTTTTGAGATGAAGTGCCTATAATTTGACATAAATGTCATCGATATACACTTCCATAAGATGGAAAAGATCTACTTTGAGTTCGGTAGAGATCCCAACCTAAAGCAAGCATTCTGATCTAAGGTGGTTTTATACACTTTTATATCATTATTCTAGCTTATTTTGCCTTGTTTTGATAGCAATTCGTGTGCTTAAAATGTTCATATTGATATAAATAGGCATTTAAGTGTCAAGGTGTGTGATTATAATGTCAAGATTATTTTTAAAATAATTTTGTATTTAATTGAGTCATTTAGAGTTTAACTCTAAAACCTAGTTTTATTATCTAGAGCTAGGTGTATGTCTAGTTGGTCTCAGAGGATTATAATTTTTTAAATTTGTTACAAATGTTTTAATGGTGTAATTATTAGTGGTATAACTTATTTTTAATGTGCAATGTTTAATTTGATTAAGTCAAGAGTCAGAATAATAAAAAGAGATCATTACGAATTTTCCTTATCCAAGCTCTTGTTTTTATTCATCGGTGGTGATATTGTGCTGTTTTGAAGTCTAAATTAAGGTGTGTGATATTGTAGTAATCTTTGTCAACTAAATATGGTGATAATTTAATGATTTAAAGGCCGAAAATTCATTGAAAATACACTACAAAAGGCATGGACAAAGGATAGGGGGTTTAACACTTAACCATATTTTTGGACGTATATTTTAGTGAGCCGATACATAGACAATACATCGCATCAATGTGTGATGCATTGAGCAACGCGTCACTTTGATAATTCATGCACAACAATTTAAAGCGCTGACACAAACAAGACTTTTCCTTATTTGAATTGAAGTGGTGATACGCATACCAAGGCAAATTAGTGGGAATCTTTTCAATCCCATTTCTTTTTGGGATTATTATTATTATTATAATATGAAAAGGTCAAAGCTAGTACCATTAATGAATTTCTTTTCACAATTTGGTCTACATGCTAGTGGATAATTTTTCTCAGTGGACACCTGGGTACAAATTTAGAAACGGTGGTGTCGGTTTGGACAACTTCTGGATGAAATTAGAAGACCTGCTACACAGTTTTATTAGGTTTTATTATTTTAATTAGCCTTTAATTTTTCATATCATGTATTCAAATATTTTGATCGTGATTATGAATATTATTGGATAAAAATCCTCTTTCCGGTGTTAAAGCTAAGAACATGATTACTATTGTTTTTTTATTATTTTTGGTTAATTTTGCTTATCATATTTGGTTGTTTGCTTATTCATGTTTTAATTATTATTTTATGGATTGATCATCTATAAAATACATATATTGTCGACCTTTTGATCTCGAGATAGAGAATAGGTAGATAGAAAATGGGAATAAACAATGTTTGGGTTTTTATTCTTTTATAAAATAAAGAATTAAAGCATAGCGTCTAGAAAAGAGATGTTCTTAGATGCCTTACTTGATTCAAAAGTTGAAGGATAGCTTTAATGAACTTAATTGGATTATTACAACCCGCTGAATGATGTAGTTGTAATGTCCATATTTGGTAAAAGATTATAGTTTGGGAAACCATGATCATGCAATTAACCCTACGAATCAACAACCAAGATAAGCAAGTTAACAAATGAAATTCAATAACATAGTATGATTTTTAAAAGTTCTTCAACCCTGAGATTTTCTCCATTGATTGTCTCAAGTATTTTATTTTGCTCGTTATATCTTTTATTTTAACTAGTACAAAAAAATTTCAAACTCTTTCTTTGGTTACGTTTCACTAAATTAATCTAGACTGTGAACTAAAATTATATTATTGTTAAATCAACTCTCTCTGGAATTGATACTTGGTTTTAATTATGAGAATTTACTACTTGATAGACCACGTACACTTACATGTGCGCTTGGCTGCTGTCAAGTTTTTTGCGTCATTGTTGGGGACTTGTTATTTAGCAATTGTTTATTTTAGTTTTACTTTTAGATTTATTTGGTGTTTTTTTACGCTTGGGCTTGGTTTTGTTTTTGCAGGAAACACATTTTCAAAGTAGAAAGTTGGCAAGGGATCATGACTTGGTTGAACCAAGCTCTAAACCTGAGCAACTTTACCATCAACGTAGGAGATAAGCAATCCTTCTCCCCAAAATTCTTCAATTTTAAGAAGACAAAGAGAATATTGTTCCTATGGCTGAACAACATACAGCTGGTAGGAAGGTTATAAAAGTGGAAGTCCTACTCTAACAAACTTGACTTCCCCAATTAAACGAATGATAGCTGGGGGGAATTTCAAGTTAAAACAGAATATAGTGCAGCTTCTTATTAGCAGTGGACAGTTTGCAGGGCTTTCACATGAGGATCCACAAGTCCACTTGCAGACTTTCATTAAGCTTACTGATACATTCACTCTAACAGGGGTGACTCTAAATTATGTGAGGCTGGCATTGTTTTGCATTCACTTTTGGGGGAAGCTAAAAGGTGGTAGAATGTGGAGCTGCCTAATTCAATCACATCATGGGACGACTTAGCCAAAAAGTTCCTCATCAAATTCTTTTCATTAGGCAAGACTGGGAGACTTTCCAGTAAGATAGTGGGCTTCAAACAAAAGCCTAATCAAAACCTCTATCATGCTTGGGAAGGCTTTAAGGCTATTCTTTGAGAGTGTCTACATCACCAATAGTCGAATGAGGTACTTGCTCATAATTTTGTAAAAGCTCTTGATCACAATACAAATATTTTCATAGATTCATCCGTAGGTGATCAAGCATTGGAGCTAACTTATGATGAGTTGTAAACATTGCTGAAACACATAACATAAGGAAATCCAGATTGGTATTCAGATTCTATAAGTTCCATAAAAAGGATTGCAGGTGTATCCGAGGTGGACCAATTCACAGCCTTATCAGCATTGGTTTTTACACTACAAAATTTTATCAACACATTATTCATTAGTATGAAGTTTGGAGTGGTACAACCTACAGCCATATTCAATGCTATCTAACAAGCTATAAGTTGGTGAAAGGTATGCATAAATAATAGTCATACGGCTACCATGTGTGCTTTAAATCCAAAATCTATGATCTATGCAGGCAATGCTCAAAGGCTTAATTATGGTAATGCCTAAAACATAAAGTGGCAAACTCAACCACCAAATAAGTCATGGAATTCTCCACAGTCATAGGCACAAGCAAGTCAATCAACTAGTAACATGAAAGAGATATTAAAGCAACTCGTAGCTGGGAAAGCACAACTATTGCCAGACATAAAAAATCAACAAAAAAAATTACAAAAGTAGAATGTGGCCCAGAGAAGCTTAGAGTTGAAGGTTGGGTAGTTACACCAAGCATTAAATACTAAGACACAAGGTAGTTTGCCAGCTAATACTAAAAATCTAAAGCAAGTCATGGCAATCACCGTGAGGAGTGGTAAAAAGCTTCATAGAGAACCTCCAAAGGCAACTAAGGAGGTAGATGCTAATGTGGTAACCCAACAGGTAAATGATAGAGTTGCTGAAAATTCAAGGAAGTCTGTGTACTTGAAAGAAAAAGTAATTGTAGAAGAAGTTAAGAAGAGGCTCCCACTACCCTCCCTCAGATGCAAATAAAAGTGCAGGGGATGTAATGTTCAAAATGTTCATTGACACATTTAGAGAGATTCATATTAATTTACCTCTTTTAGATATTTCGCAGAGTAGCCTAGATATGAAAAGTACTTGAGGGATGTGGTTGCGAATAAGGTAAAACTGTAAGATATTAGAGCAATAACACTCACTGAAGAGTGTAGTGTGGTAAGGACACAGAAAATCACTAAGAAATTGAAAGATCAGGGGAAGTTTACTCTCCCTATTCAAATTGGGAGAAAAGTGGTCCATGCATTGAGTGAGTTAGGTAAGAGTATAAATTTGATGCCACTATATCTATTTGAAAAATTGGGCTTGGGAAAGACTAGATCGTCCATTGTGGTTTTGCAGCTAAAAGGTAGTTCCATGGAATATCCAGAAGGATAATTGAGGACGTTCTTATAAAGGTTTTAAATTTATTATACCTGCTAATTTTTTTTGTTTTTAATTTTATGGCAGACGAACAGGTACCAATCATATTAGGGCATCCATTTTTAGAAACTGGAGTAGCCTTTATTGATGTTAGATAAGGCACACTCAAGATGAGGGTAAGTGATGATGAGGTGGTATTTGATGTTTACAAAGCACCCATTGAATGTCTCCTATATAATTATTTATGCATGATTAATGTTATTAAAGGCGACAAGCGTGGGGTGGCTAGTACACAAAATACCTTTAGCGTAATTTAATTTTGTACCCATTACGATATGAATGTGATTATGGGTAAATCTCTTGTTGTGAGGGGAACATGTTTGATGAATTGGGGTGATTTGTATGATCTACTTGATTGAATGATAAGCATGAGTTTTTCACTCAGGTGAGTCAATTCGTGAGGCTAGGATGTTTTGAAGTAGTGCTCTTGAGCTTTCAATTATTAATATAATGTGCTTTGTGTAGAAACTTGCATTACATGTAATCATTGTAGTTCTAGCTTGAGTGTCTTTATTTTATTAGAAGTATAGCATCACCTCAGATTTTTATGCTTATAGTAATGAGTTGTTCGAGGACGAATAATAGTTTAAGTATGGGATAATGATCTAAGGTGGTTTTATACACTTTTGTATTATTATTCTAGCTTATTTTTCCTTATTTTAAGAGAAATTCATGTTATTAAAGTGTTCATAGTGATATAAATAAGCATTTAAGTGTCCAACTGTATGATTCCAATGTCCAGCGTATTTTTTCAAATAAGTTTGTATTTAATTGGGTCATTTAGAGTTCAACCCAGAAAAATAGTTTTACTAGCTTGAGCTAGGTGTGTGTCTAGTTGGCCTCGGTGGATTCTAATATGTTTAATATGTTCCAAATATTTTAATGGTGTGATTATGAGTGGAATAACTTGTTTGTAATTTGCAAAGTTTAACTTGATTAAGTCAAGGGTTGGAATAATAAGTGGAAGATCATTGCGAATTTGCCATATCCAAGCTCTTGTTTTGATTTATCGACGATGATATTGTGTTGTATTGATATCTAAAATGTGGTTTGTCATATTGTAGGAAGTTTGTGAACTAAATACGGTGATATGTTGATGATTTAAAAGGCAAAAATTTATTGGAAATACACTACAAAAGACATGGACAATTCATTGGAAATATATATTTTTGATTAGTCTCTAATTTTTCATATCATGTATTCAAATATTTGGATCGTGATTATGATTATTATCGTCTAAAAATCCTCTTTTTAGGGTTAAAGCCAAGAACGTAATTACTATTGTTTTGGATTAATTTCGATTAATTTTGCTTATCATATTTTGTTGTTTGTTTATTCTTGTTTTAATTATTTTATGGATTGATCATCCATAAAATATATATATACATATTGTTGGCCTTTTGATCTCGAGAGAGGGAATAGAGATATAGAACATGGGAATAAACAAAGTTTGGGTTTTTATTCTTCTATAAAATAAAGAATTAAAACTTAGTGTCTAGGACAGGGATGTACTTAGATGCCTTACATGATTCAAACATAGGAATATAGCTTTAATTAACTTAATTGGATTGTTACATTCCCGCTCAACGATGTAGTTGTAATGTCTATATTAGGTAAAATATTATAGGTTGAGAAACTATGATCAGGCAATTAACCCTATGAATCAACAACCAAGATAAGCAAGTTAACGAATGAAATTCAATAGCACAGTATGATTGTTTGAAGTTCTTTAACCATGGGCTTTTCTCTATTTATTGTCTCAAGTATTTTATTTTATGCGTTATTTCCTTTATTTTTAATATTACAGAAAAATTACAAACTCTTTCTTTGGTTACTTTTGCGTTAAATTAATCTAGAATGTAAGCTAAAATTAAATTGTTGTTAAATCAAGTCTCTGTGGGATTGATACATGGCTTTAATTAGGCCACTTTACTACTTGGTAGACCACGGTACACTTGCGTGTGTGCTTGGGCACTGTCACCTTTGTATCATTGCTACCAACAATGCTAGAAAACCACACGACGACAATTCTGGAGGAGAATTTCAATTCCATAACCGTCCTACAGATAGGCTACCTCTAGCAGGCCATTTTCCAGGATCTAGACAATATATGCATCAAGAGGACGGTTCTGAAGCAGATCATCAAGAAAAATCCTACCCTCGATCGAGCCTATAGAAAATATGACCTCGTCACCAACTTTTACTGCTTCTGCTCTCGCTGCAAGATGAGATCAAAGAGGGAACTACTGCTCTGGATGTTCAAACTGCCTAGGCCTTCTGATGACAGGAGCAACCTGGCGAACTACGTATTTTAGACGGAGAAGCCAGCCAACTACAAGAAGAAGGATGATGGCTGATTTATCTGTAGAAAGCCTAGACACTTTGCAAAAAACTGTCCTTAAGCTAAGAAGTTAAAGGACTTTGTCCACCTCTTTAAAGAGATAGCTGATCATGCAGGAATCTAACTCAGCACAGAGGATGACCTTGAATCGGTCTTCTCGCTGGAATAAGAACCAACAGAGGACACCCTCTTCTCTATAGATATATATGAAGAGTCAGGTGATATCTATGCCAATGATCTCTACCTGATATCCAGTAATAGAGAAGACAGCCACCACCAGGCCAGTCAAATCCTTATGCTCAACACGATAAGAATACTATCTTTTGGGCTAGCTGATTACCCTTCAGATCTATTCAACGAATATGTGGATCCCTTTGATCCATTTATCATCGAAGAAAAAAGAACCTTATACAAGCTTTAAGTGTTCAAAATGTATTGCAGATCCATCCTGAAGCCATTCGGAGTATAACCGAAATATCTCTTCTGCCATGTGTTCATCGCACTGGCCAATGACTTTTTGCAAAACCTCCTGTGGATATTTCAGTATATGTACCAACAGTACTATATTCTCATGGAGTTTAAGTGTGATTCCTTTAGGTATTTTGATTGAATCGAACCTTCTCTGAAGAGATTTATGTTGTGGTTCAAGCCATAAGGATACTAAATTTGATGCTACAAGGATTCCTGTAATGCGATGGTCTTCATGATGCATCACCTTGTAGGAATATCAGGCCACGATGTCCAATCTTAACTAAAAATTTCACTCATCTGGAAATTTCCAATATCCACACTATCTCTAGAGGATGAATACTATGAGGCTCAGTGATTTATTTTCCAGTAGAACCAATGCATTTCAAAGAAAATCTAGCCAAAGGAATAGGGAGAATAGAACTACATAGACGATGTTTATCCCTACTGGAATGAAGTCTGACGAGCAGCAAAAGAATATCAACTGCAATACGAGACCACGAGAGATAAAGTCACTGGCTTTATCAAATTCAGATGGATGAAATCTCCCCAAAAGGAATGTGAAAATTCATTGTTCAGAAGGAGTTACTTCACCTAATTGATGAAGAGAAGCTTAGAAGTCCAAGAATGCCTCAGGAAAAAGCACAGAGTAGATTGGTGGATGGAAGAAGGATAGGCGAGATCATCGCCACTGGGAACATCCAACACTGCCTTAAAGATGGTGTCAGATGACATGTGCAAGAAGTTACCCTCTCCAGCAAATTACCCTTTCCAGTGGGTTACCCTTTTCAGTGGGTTACCCTCCTCTCCAAGCAAATCCTCTTTAGTGGGTTACCCTTTCAGATGGGTTTTGAAGCTGCTGACTCTGCTACTTTGAAGACAAAGAGCTTATCCACCTACTTGTAAGATGCCTGTGAAGCTGGTGATGTACCTGCTTTCCAGCTGTTGACTCACCTACTTGCACATACTGTCACATGCAAATAACATAGTTTTTTTTTGTATTTATTTGGCCCCCCCATAAGTTAGTAGGTCCTGGTGTGAATAAAGATAAGTCTTATCTAGTTATAACAGATAATGCTTATCCCTTCCAAAATGATAACACTTATCCTTATTAATAAATAATGCCTATCCCTTAGTGGTTAGGATAGGAATGTCATAATTTATTTCATGTTTATCCGTATCTTAGCTTAGATAGTAACCTTGTTTCTCCTTTAATAGGAAATCTAGGCCTTTAAGTAGAGGACAATATTCTCTCTGCCTAAAAACGTCTAGTATTGTTTTCTCTCTTTCAATAAAGATGTTTGTTGGCTAAACTCTCTTGCTCTTGCTTTCTCTCTTCCAAATGGATGGGTATTTTGATCCTCTAGGTCGGTGTAGGGGGTAAGGTAGTACTCCAGTAAGGTACTTGTTGTGACTGCAATATAGAATTTCGAAGTTACTTTCCATATATATGAAACAAAGTTGGCTTCATCCACATGACGTAGATGTCTAAGTGATTTCCATGTATATGAAACAAAATTGACGTAGACCATCCCATACCTTTTCGAATTGATTCAATATCTGAGAAAGAACAGGTAGATCTGAGATCTGCCTTAGTATACCTTTTATTCCACAACCGCTAAAAGGTAGCAGGACAGGGAGAGCCGCTATAAGACCTATTTTTAGCCATATACAGAACAGTCTTGTACTAAGGAGACAAGGGATTTCATATGTTCTAAGACTGGCAAAGTCAAGCCATCCAATCTCTAGGTTGCAAAAACTTTGTTGCCAAGGTAAATTTTCCTTGATATGTAGCTTGAAGTTTCAAAGTTATGCCATTCCATCTTTGGATTGAGAAGGATTTGTAGCTAAAAAGCAAACCGTGTATACAGATGCATAACTTAGTTGTATGAAAGCTATGGTGTGTCAATTAAAAGCTTTGATTTCATATGGAATGCCTCCTATATGGTCATGAGCTGCCTATCATGTTGGAAAGGTTAAGCTCTTTGCCTGTGGTGTTTGACGAAAGCTTTGATTTCATAAGACGTGTTGCCTACATGGCCGTGAAACCACCTTTCATGTTGGAAAGTTTTGAGTTTGTTTCTTAGCCACCTGGCTTCTCTTGCCAACTGCCATTATCAGATTCTCACTCATCTCACAAATCATCATACAATCATAAAAAATTTAGGAGGGGTATTAATTTTTCAGTACAAAATTTTTGAAAATCAGACAGTTTTAGCATAATCATTGAAAACACATCAATTATCACAAGTCAAAGTTTTCTCCTTTTCTTAATTATTCCAAGATACAACAAAAATAGAAAAAAAAAACATGCTAGATCTTAAATATTTTAGAATGTGGCCACGTGCTTCGAAAAATGGAAAGTATAGCTCGTGGAGACCTTGGTACATTCCACCCCAAACTTGAAACCTATTCACTATCCCTAGTATATCTTAAAATAAAAAACAAGGGATAGGGAACATACCTAGGCACTTAAGGTGACAGGTCATACAACATCATCACCACGTGGGTCCTCAGGTCTGGTCCCACCATCTTCAACTGTAGACCCATCAGCTGTCAGGACTGCCTCCACAGTAGTGGCATCGGTTTTAGCCTGTGCACTTAATGGTACATTAATAGTCGGGGCTTTATCACTGACCCCACCAATATTATCAACTATCAGCATTGAGCTATCGTTTTAGTTTCCATCTCTCCTACCCTCACCAACTATTTTATCTAACTCTGTAGGCTATCTTTCATAACCTTTTTCATAGCTTCATTTTCTGAACTCCATTACTTTCTCTTCTTTCTTTTCTCCAAAGGTTTTACCGATTCTGGAATCTCCCAGATGTTTTCAACATATACTTTGGGCATAAATTTTGTTACCTTGAGTTCTAGGATGATCGTTCTGTCGCATAACTCAGCAACCATCTTCTTTATTTTGGCCACCTCAGATTTCACTTATGCTATATCTGGAATTTGGCTACTTCCCAACTATCTAGTCATTTGCAGCTTAAATGTATCTTATCAAACTTGCACCCGTCTATCTTGGATTGCTAGTATAGTCTCAACCCAAGGCTTCACACCCACTTCTATGTTTTAAAATTTGGCCTCCAACATGGCCAATCTCTTTATCACCTTATCTCACAATTCCTGTGAGATCACCATCAATATAGTCAGCATATCTCTAGGTTGAGGTGTTATGGACTATGCTGAAGGAAGGGCATAAGATGTACCCACTACATCTGAAGTACGTGTCTCAATCGACATATCTCTACCATGGTGGCATCAGTCTCAACAGCTTCTGTTGGTCCAAACATATTGGTTATTATCTTAGCTTCTCTTTATGCCTATTTGTATATTGGATTTGCTTCATCTCTAATCAACCCTAAATTAGAAGTGTTTCTGGACTCAATCAACTCATCAATCCCTAGGAGTTCCTACACCCCCACATAAAGCACAACTGAGTGATCATACATGGTAAGCTAGCAATAACTTCTCTTTTCCCACTACGCGGTCTTGAATCTCTCAGGCCAAAAGCTCACCCACATCTAACTCGTACCCATTCATTAACCCCACTATCAGTACCATATGAACTAGTTGAGCACATTGACCTAGTAGTGGGACAAAGTCAGTGTAGGGCCAGTGTCATCCACGCCTTGGCCTTAAAATTCAGCGTATGTTTTTCTATCTTTTGTAAGACCACTCCCAGGCCCCCTACCACCTAAACTATATTCTCACCATTCAATAAGATCAGACTCATAATCCACCTAAAGTGGGCTATTTTGTCGTCTGACCCCAGCTACTTCTGAGTAACTTTCCACATTTTATCACCTGTATTTACTGATGGCTAGAAGATTGGTCTAATCAAGAATTGGGAAATAGTATGAGGATAAATATTCACCTGCTCTTCCAGAATAGTCATGAGGTAATGGGGTCACCACCCCTCTATATATTTCTCTGTGGATACTGTCTTTTCAATTCACCCTTGTACTCCACATAAAACTCTCTCACTAATGTAGCACTATACTTGTTAAGCACTATGGTAATCTACTAAAAACTGTATTGCCTAAATCATGCCTCAAATATAGGGATCTCAGACATCCTCATAGTGGTCAATCTTCTCTCTAGATATAGGCTCCATTTAATTATTTAATTGGGGAGTCCGATCAACCCCTAATTATATGTTTCCTATACATTAGGGTACGCGTATCGTTCAATGGTGGTCACCGAAGCAAGTGTAATAGCTAGTGGTAGGTCTGGTCGATCAATCAGAGTAGCATCAACCTCTTCCTTATCAGCATTCTCTAAACTTTCTTCCTCAGAGTTTGATTTAACATTATCTTCTTCCCCTGTATCAACCTCAAATGCTACATTTTTATCATCCTCATTATCCTCTAAAGATAAAGGTGAGTGTGGAAGAGAGGTACTAGGGTTCATTATTCATTGTCCCCATGGAGATGTGTGTAATACCCCGTACCTTTTCTAGTTAAAATCCACCCTAGAATTTTAAGGGATAGCTTTCAAAATAAAGAATAATTATTTCTTATGGAATTTTTCAGATTTAGACCTCCCATTGTATGGAAAATTTAATAAGCTTTCCAAAGATATAAGATTCGCCTAAAACCAATGACCAAGAGAGAACTTAGGGCTATTTAAAGCTTTAATCACAAAACATCGTGATTTGGGTCCATAGTGCATGGCGGAAAAGGTTAAAATGATAATTGTCAATATCCAGTAAGACACTGTGATTTTGGCGTATCATAGAGAGGCCCAATTTCCAGGTTGGTAATTTCTAGTGGGACCTTGTGATACTAGCAGGTTGTGCCAATAGTCAAATGACAAACTAAAGGGGCTACGCAATTATGGCGCATTGTGGTGAAAGCTCAGTTCCCATTCATCCATTTACAGTGAGCCACCACGATAGTGATGCATCGCGGTGACCACCCAGTTCACAAAAATTTTGTTTTCCAGTTCTGTGTCAAATATTAAAAGGGTTACTTCGGTCATTCTCCCATCCCCTAATTCATCTTAAACAATGAATTAAACCCCTCCATAGAATTTTACATCCATCTTTAATCAAATCTCTCTCAAGCAAAACCCTAGTTCAACAAACTTTCTCCCCAAGAAATCCAAATTCCTCCATTAATTCACCAAGAAAAATCAAGATTAAGAATCCCCAATTCAACAAATCTAAGAATTCATCTCCAAATAAATAATAGAGATCCAAAATTCAAGTTTTAGAATCTAGTTCATCAATTTAGGTATGTGGGGTTATGAATAAGGAAACTCCTTTCACCCTTGTGCCTAAAACTTATTTTAATTACAAATTTACTGAATTTTATATGGTTTCCCATTAAATTGAAGTTAGGTTTTATACCCATTAATGTTATTTACAAACTTATGAGGTTTCCAATGATTTGGAAGCATAATTGTATGATTATGTTCATATTTTCATGCATAATACAAAAATTTCCAGATTTTGAGTTAAATTATTAATGTTTACATTATCAAGCATGAACATTTTGATGTTTTAACATGAGATTTATACATGGGTTGTTAAGCCCTAATTTAAGATAGCTATTGCAGGAATTGTTGTGCTATAAGCACCCTATGATTAGATTTCTTTCAGATTATTGATAAAGATTTGACCTTTTGGTCTCAGAATAGATATGAAATCCACTTTATAGATTCAGATTACAGATTTAGCTTTGCAGATATACATATGGTTTTTATTACAAATTGTTAGACTATTTTAAAGTAAATTTCTTCAAAATGATCATCAAATTTAATGGTAGTAGTATTTAGCACTGAAATGGGTACGTTACTATGGTTTCATACCCTAAAACTACATGCCAACATAGGATTTTTATTATTCACATTTATACGTGGATAATAGATATGTGATCACTTAAATAGGTTATACTCCCTGACAAGGGTATAACTCCTTTCCTCAATGTAAGGATTCCTCCTTAGGGGGACAAGAACATTCGACTCCATGAATGCTCACATGGTTTATGTTAGTTAGGAGAACCTCCCTGCTAGCTAACAGAAAAGATTAATAGAAATATTTTTAGAAAAACTAAGTGTAAAGGTTCACAAACTTACTCAAATATTTTTTTACATAAGATTTCAGATTACCAAATTACAAATTTTAGTTTCAGACAAAAAATGGTGAGCCCTTTTTCACTTATCCTATAGATTTGAGAATAGAACAAAAATATAGATTTTAGAACTAAGTGTTTGACTCACAAGATTTATACTATGTGCTTTACTATTCATGATTTATAATCTTCAAATTCCAGATTAGTTAAGCCAATGTGAGTCATTTACATTTAGCATTAATGATTTTATAAATTGTGATGATATTGCTTACTTATTGCATTCACCCCCATATACTTAGTACATCATCAAAGTACTAATCCACATATATGTCTATATGCTACATTGTCTCATATTATAGGTTCAGGTGCTTAGTATCTGTAGCGTGAGTGATTTTCGAGCATCTTATCTACATCCCTTTAGTTTGTGAGTCCTTATAGTTTGGGGAATTAACTATTTAGATTCCCAATTTATTAGCAGATGTTTCACTATTTATTTTATATAGTTTGAGTCAGGTGGGGCCTATCCTAATGACCCTCTAGATTCGGTCAGCAGAGGTTTGTCAGACTACAAGATTCTGTTCTAGACTTTTGATTTACTATTTAAATTTTTCAATATTGTTTTACCAAAACTCATGAGATTAGTATGTTTCTGATAAGATTTCCACATTTATTATGTTTTCATATTCATATTTCCCTTATGTTGAGATTTATATTTAGTAGAAAAGCAGCCAAGATTAGCTTAGGACTACTTGTAGTTTGGTGGACTGTGTGGCATCCTAAAAATAAGATTTTGGGGTGTTACAAACTTGGTATCAGAGCCTAAGGTTTAGAGAGTCCTAGGGAGTCCGACAAGCCATATTATGTAGTGTCTTGATCATCAGTGTAGGGTCCTATTTACGTGTAAAGATGCTACTAGCTAGGCCTAGTGGCCTCTGGGAGTACTTTTATCTCTAACTTTAAAAATTCACTTTGGTGAGAAAGTAGATTTTTAAGTGTGGGCTGGGAAAATTCAAAATTTTTGGCTCAATTTAAAAAGTTTTAGGTTAGAAATGAGTAAGATATTCTTGTTGGTTCTATTTTTGATTGCATGATGCAAGTGGATTTGTTTGTAAAAGCATGTTGATTGATGTGAATTGCTATTTTTGAGACTCTTAGTCTCAAGTTTATGACTCTTGTTAATTGTGGCTTAAATTTGAATTTGTTCTATTGTTTGGTTGGGAGTCTATGATGATCCAATTGAGTTGAGCATTTCCATGTGAGCGTGAGATTTTTGTATATTCCTTGTTGCATGTGAGGTCTAGAACTTTCCCAATACGTGTGTGAAGAGAAATAAAGAATGTGGGTTTAGGATATGGTATAAGCATTTTTTGATAGCCTTTTTTATACCTTTTATGTGCCCTACCATTGAGCATTATCCTAGTTAACCCCTATTAAACCTTTATGTTTTTCTTTGGCAACCTCATAAGTACCCTAATCCCTTTTTTTGTAGATAATAATTTGATCCAAAAAGCTCTTAAGTGCTTTAATGAAAGAAAAAAATTGAATTAGTAAGGAGTTGAGAAATTAAAGAAGAAAAAGGTGAAATTGATGCCCCAAGTTAATGGTTATTGGTGTATAATTGATGTGTGGTGGATGGTTGTGATATAGATCATGTTAGAAATATTACAATGATTGTGAAAAAAAAAAACGAGAAAAATTGATTCATATCTTAGTAAACTATGTGTCCACCAAGTGTTTGGGAAAATACTTAAAAGAGATGGGGCAAAAATAAAAGGTATGGGTGGATGAAAAAGTATAACATGGTTGTTAGAGAGTGATTTTAAATGTCTAATGTAGTTTATTAAAGAGCTTAGAGAGGTTAGTCACTACTCTCAAATAGTTCCTACCCATCCCTTAGCCTACATTACAACCCGGAAAGTCCTAATTTATCCTAAGCTTTTCATTCCACTCTTTGTAGAGCATTAAACTTACGGAAAACCTATGGTTCATTATGTGTAACTTGTGCATTCTTTGTGAGAGTTAGCGTAATTTAATTTTTGTACCCATTATGATATGAATGTGATTATGGGTAACTTTCTTGTTGCGAGGGGCACATATTTGATGAATTTGGGTGATTTGTATGATCTATTTGATTGAATGATAAACATCAGTTTTTCACTCAGGTGAGTCAATTCTTGAGGCTAGGATGTTTTGAAGTAGTGCTCTTGAGCTTTCAATTATGAAAATAACGTGCTCTGTATAGAAACTTGCATTACATGTAGTCATTGTAGTACTAGCTTGAGTGTCTTTATTTTATTAGAAGTATAGCATCACCTCAGATTTTTATGCTTTGAGTAATGAGTTGTTCGAGGACAAACAAGAGTTTAAGTGTGGGATAATGATCTGAGGTGGTTTTATACACTTTTGTATCATTATTCTAGCTTATTTTGCCTTGTTTTAAGAGAAATTCATTTGATTAAGGTGTTCATATTGATATAAATAAGCATTTAAGTGTCCAAGTGTATTATTGCAATGTCCAGAGTATTTTTTCAAATGAGTTTGTATTTAATTGGGTCATTTAGAGTTCAACATGGAAAGCTAGTTTTACTAGCTTGAGCTAGGTGTGTGTCTAGTTGGCCTCGTTGGATTCTAATGTGTTTAATTTTTTCCAAATATTTTAATGGTTCAATTAAGAGTGGAATAACTTGTTTTTAATGTGAAAAGTTTAATTTTATTAAGTCAAGAGTCATAATAATAAGTGGAATATCATTGCGAATTTGCCTTATCCAAGCTCTTGTTTTGATTTATCGACGATGATATTGTGTTGTTTTGATATATAAAATGTAGTTTGTGATATTGTAAGAAGTTTGTGAAATAAATACGGTGATATGTTGTTGATTTAAAAGCCAAAAATTCATTGGAAATACACTACAAAAGACATGGACAATCATTGGAAATATGTATTTTTGATTAGTCTCTAATTTTTAATATCATGTATTCAAATATTTGGATCGTGATTATGAATATTATCATCTAAAAATCCTATTTTCAGGGTTAAAGCCAAGAAAATGATTACTATTGTTTTGGATTAATTTCGATTAATTTTGCTTATAATAGTTTGTTGTTTGGTTATTCTTGTTTTAATTATTTTATGGATTGATCATCCATAAAATATATATATATATATATATATATATATTGTCGACCTACTGATCTTGGGAGAGGGAATAGGGATATAGAAGATGGGAATAAAAAAAGTTTGGGTTTTTATTCTTTTATAAAATAAAGAATTAAAACTTAGTGTCTAGGACAGGGATGTACTTAGATGCCTTACATGATTCAAACATAGGAATATAGATTTAATTAGCTTAATTGGATTATTATATCCCCGCTCAACGATGTAGTTGTAATGTCTATATATTAGGTAAAAGATTATAGGTTGAGAAACTATGATTATGCATTTAACCCTATGAATCAACAACCAAGATAAGGAAGTTAACGAATGAAATTCACTAACATAGTATGATTTTTTGAAGTGCTTTAACCCTGGGCTTTTCTCCATTGAATGTCTCAAGTATTTTATTTTGTGCGTTATTTCCTTTATTTTAAATATTACAAAACAATTAAAAACTCTTTCTTTGGTTACTTTTGCATTTAATTAATCTAGACTGTAAACTAAAATTAAATTGTTGTTAAATCAAGTCTCTGTGGGATCGATTCATGGCTTTAATTAGGAAACTTTACTACTTGGTAGACCACGTACACTTGCTTGTGTGCTTGGGTACTATCACCTTCGTATCTTCGCTACCAACGATGCTAGAAAACCACACGACGACGATTGTGGAGGAGAATTTTAAGTCCATAACCGTCCTATAGATAGGCTACATCTGGCGGGCCATTTTCCAGGCTCTGGACAATATATGCATCAAGAGAATTGTTCTGACGTAGATTATCAAGAACAATCCTGCCCTCGACCGAGCCTGTAGAAAATATGACCTTGTCACCAAGTTTGATTGCTCCTGCTCTCACTGCAAGATGAGATCGAAGAGGCAACTGCTGTTTTGGATCTTCAACCTGTCAAGGCCTCCCGATGACAGGAGCAACCTGGCGAACTAGGTATTCCAAACAGAGAAGCCAGCCAACTACAAGAAGAAGGATGATAGATGCTTCATCTGCAGAATGCCTGGACACTTTGCAAAAATCTGTCCTTAAGCTAAGAAGTTAAAGGACTTTGTCCACCTCTTTAAAGAGATAGCTGATCATATGGGAATCTATCTCAGCACAGAGGACGACCTTCAATCGGTCTTCTCACTGGAATAAGAACCAACAGAGGACACCCTCTTCTCTATAGACATATATGAAGAGTCAGGGAATATGTTTGCCGATGATCTCTACCTCATATCCAGCAACAGAGAAGACAGCCAGCACCAGGCCAGTCAAATCCTCATGCTCAACACGACAGGAATACTATCTTTTAGGCTATCAAATTACCCTCCATATCTATTCAATCAATACGTGGAACCCTTTGATCCATCTATCCTCTGAGAAAGAAGAACCTTTTACAAACTTTAAGTGTTCAAAATGTATGGCAAATCCATCCTGAAGCCATTCAAGTATAATCGGAATATCTCTTCTGCCATGTGTTCATCGCACTAGCCAATGACTTTTTGCAAAAACTCCTGTGGCTATTTTGGTAACTGTGCCACCAGTACTACATCCTCATGGAGCTCAAGTGAGATGCCTTTAGGCATTTTGATTGAATCAAACCTGCTCTGTAGAGATTCGTGTTGTGGTTCAAGCCACAAGAATACTAAATTTGATACTACAAGGATTCCTGCGATGCAATGGTCTTCATGATGCATCACCTTGTAGGAATATCAGGCCACGATGTCCAATCTCAACTAAAAATTTCACTCCTCTGAAAATTTCCCATATCCATACTATCTCTAGAAGATGAATACTATGAGGCTCAGTGATTTATTTTCTAACAGAACCAATGCATTTCAAAGAAAATCTAGCCGAAGGAATGGGGAGAATAGAAATACATTGACGATATTTGTCCCTACTGGGATGAACTTTGATGAGCAACAAAAAACTATCAACTGCAGTACGAGATCACGAGAGATAAAGTCACCGGCTTTATCAAAAGCATACGGCTGAAAGCTCCCTAATAGGAATTCAAAAATTCATCATTCAGAAGGAGTTACTTCACCTGATTGATGAAGAGAAGCGTGGAAGTCCAAGAATGCTTTAGAAAAAAGCAAAGAGTAGATTAGTGGATGTAAGAAGGATAGGTGAGCTCATCGCCACTGGCAACATCCAACACTGCCTTAAAGATGGCGTCAGATGACATGTGCAAAAAGTTACCCTCTCTAGGGAGTAACCCTTTCTAATTGATTACCCTCTTCAATGGGTTACCCTTTTCAATGGATTACCCTCCTCTCCAAGAAAATCGTCTTTAGTGGTTACCTTTTCAGATGGGTTTTTTTAAGCTGCTGACTCTGCTACTTTGAAGACAAGGAGCTTATCCACCTACTTGCAAGATGCCTGTGAAGCTACTAATGCACCTGTTTGCCAGCTGCTGACTTACCTGCTTGCACATACTGTCACATGGAAACAACATAGTTTGTTTTATATTTATTTAGCCCCCCATAAGTTAGTAGGTCCTGGTGTGAATAAAGATAAGTCTTATCTAGTTATAAAAGATAATGCTTATCCCTTCCAAAAGGATAAGACTTATCCTTATTATTGAATAATACCTATCCCTAAGTGGTTAGGATAGGAATGTAATAATTTATTTCCTGTTTATCCGTATCTTAGATTAGATAGTAAGCTTGTTTCTTCTTTAAAAGGAATCCTAGGCCTTTAAGGAGAGGACAATATTCCCTCTACCTGAAAACCTCTAGTATAGTTTTCTCTCTTTCAATAAAGATACTTTTTGGCTAAAATCTCTTGCTCTTGCTTTCTCTCTTCAAAAGGGATGAGTATTTCGATCCTCTAGGTCAGTGTAGGGGGTAAGGTAGTACTCCGGTAAGGTACTTATTGCGACTGTAACATAGAACTT
This sequence comes from Capsicum annuum, assembly GCF_002878395.1. Classification (NCBI taxonomy): domain Eukaryota; kingdom Viridiplantae; phylum Streptophyta; class Magnoliopsida; order Solanales; family Solanaceae; genus Capsicum; species Capsicum annuum. The sequence continues at coordinate 124,299,653 of NC_061118.1, forward strand.
CGAAGTTGCTTTCAATGTATGTGAAACAAAGTTGGCTTCATCCACATGACGTAGATTTCTAAGTGATTTCCATGTATATGAAACAAAATTGGCTTAGTCCAAGCCATAGCTTTCCGAATTGATTCAATATCTGAGAAAATATATGAAGATCTGAGGTCTGCCTTAGTATACCTTTTGTTCCACAACCGCTAGAATGTAGCATGACAGGGAGAGCCGCCATAAGATCTATTTTTAGCCATATACAGAACAGTCTTGTACTAAGGAGACAAGGGATTTCATGTGTTCTAAGACTGGAAAAGTCAAGCCATCCAATCTCTAGGTTGCAAAGCCTTTGTTGCCAAGGTAAATTTTCCTTGATATGTAGCTTGAAGTTTCAAAGTTATGCCATCCCATCATTGGATTGAGAAGGCTTTGTAGCTAAAAAGCAAACTATCTATATGGATGCATAACTCAGTTGTACGAAAGCTATGGCGTGTCAATTCAAATCTTTGATTTCATATGGCATGCTTCCTATATGGTCGTGAATAGCCTGTCATGTTGGAAAGGTTAAGCCCTTTGTCTGTGGTGTTTGACGAAAGCTTTGATTTCATAAGACGTGTTGCCTACATGGCCGTGAAACCACCATTAATGTTGAAATGTTTGGGGTCTGTTTCTTAGCCGCCTGGCTTCTCTCGCCGACTGCCATTATCAGATTCTCACTCATCTCACACAAATACATGACACAATCATCAAAAATTTTGGAGGGGTATTAATTTTTCAGCACAAAATTTTTCGAAAATCAGACAATTTCAGAATAATCATTGAAAACATATCAATTATCACAAGTCAAGGTTTCCTGCTATTTTCATTTATTCCAGGATACAACAAAAATAGAAAAAAAACACATGCTAGTTCTAAAATATTTTAGAATGTTGCCACGGGCTTCGAAGCTTGGCAAGTATAGCCCGTGGAGACCTTGGTATATCCCACCCCAAACTTGAAACCTATTCACTATCCCTAGTACATCTTAAAATAAAAAACAAGGGATAGGTAACATACCTAGGTGGTTAAGGTGACAAGTCATACAATATCATCACCACGTGGATCCTCAGGTCTGGTCCCGCCATCTTCAACTGTAGACCTATCAACTGTCAGAACTGCCTCCTTAGTAATGGCATCGGTTTTAACCAGTGCACTCAATGGTATATTAACAGTCAGGGCTTCATCACTGACCCCACCAATATTATCAACTACTAGTGTTGAGCTATCAGCTTTAGTTTCCATCTCTTCTACCCTCACCAATCATTTTATCTATCTCTGTAGGTTGTCTTTCACAGCCTTTTTCATAGCTTTATTTTCTGCACTTCATTGCTTTCTCTTCTTTCTTTTCTCCAAAGGTTTTACTGATTCTGGAATCTCCCAGATGTTTTCAACATATACTTTGGGCACAACTTTTGTTACCTTGAGTTTTGGGATAATCGTTCTATCTCATAACTCAGCAACCATCTTCTTTATTTTGGCTACCTCAGATTTCACTTATGCTATATCTGGAATTTGGCTGCTTCCTAACTATCTAGTTATTTGTAGCTTAAATGTATCTTACCGAACTTGCGCCCGTCTATCTTGGTTGGCTAGCATAGTCTCAGCCCAAGGCTTCACAACCTCTTCTATGTTTTAAAATTTGGTCTCCAATATGGCCAATCTCTTTATCACCTTATCCCACAATTCCTATGAGATCACCACAATATAGTCAGCATATCTCTAGGTCGAGGTGTTAGGGACTATGCTGAAGGAAGGGCATAAGATGTACCCGCTGCATCTGAAGTTCGTGTCTCAATCGACAAATCTCTACCATGGTGGCATCAGTCTCAGCAGCTTCTGTTGGTCCAAACATCATGGATATTATCTTAGCTTCTCTCTATGCCTATCTGGACATTGGATTTGCTTCATCTTTAATCAACCCTAAATTAGTAGTGTTTGTGGACTCAATCAACTCGTCAATCCGTAGGAGTTCCTGCACCCCCACATAAAGCACAATTTAGTGATCATACTTGGTAAGCTAGCAATAACTTCTCTTCACCCACTGCGCGATCTTGAATCTCTCAGGCCAAAAGTTCACCCACGTCTAACTCAGACCCAGTCATCAACTTCGCTATCATTACCATATGAACTGGCTGAGTACATTGACCTAGTAGGGACAAAGTAAGTGTATGGCCAGTGTCAACCACGCCTTGGCCTTATAATTCAGCGTATGCTTTTCTATATTTTGTAAGACCACTCCTAGGACCCCTACCACCTAAACTATATTCTCACCATTCAATAAGATCAAACTCACAATCTACCTTAAGTGGGCTATTTTGTCGTCTGACCCCAACTGCTTCCGAGTAACTTTTCTCATTTTATTTATGCAGTACTCAAATTCACCTGAATTTACCGATGGCTAGAAATTTGGTCCAATCAAGAATTGAGAAATAGTATGTGGATAAATATTCACCTTCTCTTCCAGAATAGTCATTAGGTAATAGGGTCACCATCCCTTCACATGTTACTCGGTGGATACTATATCTTCAATTCACCCTTGTACACCATGTAAAACTCTCGCACTAATGTAGCACTATACTTGTTGAGCACTTTGGTCATCTACTGATAACCGTATTGCTTAAATCATGACTCAAATACATCCGCATAGTGGTTAATCTTCTCTCTAGATATAGGCTCCATTTAATTATTCAATTGGGGAGTCCGATCAACCCATAATTATATGTTTCCTATATATTAAGGTACCCGTATTATTCAACGGTGGTCACTGAAGCAAGTATAATAGCCAGTGGTGGATCTGGTCTATCAATCAGAGTAGCATCAACCTCTTCCTTATCAGCATTCTCCAAACTTTCTTCCTCAGAGTTTGATTCAACATTATCCTCTTCCCCCACATCAACCTCAAATGCTACATATCTATCAGCCTTATTATCCTCTAAAGATAAAGGTGAGTGTGGAAGAGAGGTACTGGGGTTCTTTATTCTTTGTCCCCATGGAGCTGTGTGTAATACCCCATACTTATTCTAGCTAAAATCCACCCTAGAATTTTAAGGGATGGCTTCCAAAATGAAGAATAATTATTTCTTGTGGAATTTTTTAGATTTAGACCTCCCATTGTATGGAAAATTTAATAAGCTTTCCACCATTATATAAGATTTTCCTAAAAACGATGACCGAGTGAGAACTTAGTGCTATTTTAAGCTTTAATCATAAAATACCGTGATTTGGGTCCTTAGTGCATTGCGGAATAGGTTAAAATAATAATTGTCAATTTCCAGTGAGACACTGTAATTTTGGCGTATCATAGAGAGGCCCAATTTCCTTTTTGGTAATTTCCAGTGAGACCTTGCGTTACTAGCACGTTTCGCCAATAGTCAAATAACAAACTAAAGGGTCTCCGCGATTATGGCGCATCGTGGTGAAAGCCTAATTCCCATTCGTCCATTTCCAGTGAGCTACCGCAAAATGATGCATCGCGGTGGCAACCCAGTTCGCAAAAAGTTTGTTTGTCCAGTTCTATTTCAAATATTAAAGGGGGTACTTCGGTCATTCTCCCATCCCCTAATCCATCTTAAACAATGAATTAAACCCCTTCAAATCCCTTTACATCCACCTTTAATCTAATCTCTCTTAAGCAAAACCCTAGTTCAACAAACTTTCTCCCTCAGAAATCCAAATTCCTCCATTAATTCTCCAAGGAAAATCAAGATTAATAATCCCCAATTTAACAACTCTAAGAATTCATATCCAAATAAATAATAGAGATCCAAAATTCAAGTTTTTGAATCTAGTTCATCAATTTAGGTATGTGGGATTATGAATAAGGAAACTCCTTTCACCCTTGTGCCTAAAACTTATTTTAGTTACGAATTTACAAAATTTTATATGATTTCCCATTAAATTGAAGTTAGGGTTTATACCCATTAATGTTATTTACAAACTTATGAGGTTTCCAATTATTTAGAATCATAATTACTTGATTATGTTCATACTTTCATGCATAATACAGAAATTTACAGATTTTGAGTTGAATTACTAATGTTTACATTATCATGCATGAATATTTTGATGTTTTGACATGAGATCTATACATGGGCTGTTAATCTCTAATTTAAAATTGTTATTTCAAGAATTGTTGTACTATAAGCACCCTATCATTAGATTTCTTTCAGATTATTGATAAACATTTGATCTTTTGGTATCAGAATAGATATGAAATCCACTTTATAGATTCAGATTACAGATTTAGCTTTACAAATATACATATAGTTTTTATTACAAATCGTTAGACTATTTTAAAGTGGATTTCTTCAAAATTATTATGCAGATTTAATGGTAGTAGTATTTAGCACCAAAATGGGTACATTACTATAGTTTCATACCCTAAAACTACATGCCAACATAGGATTTAGATTATTCCCATTTCTACGTGGATGATAGATATGTGATCACTTAGATAGGTTATACTCCCTGACAAGAGTATGACTCCTTTTCTCAATGTAAGGATTCCTCGTTAGTGGGACAAGAACATAGGACTCCATGAATGCTCACATGGTTTATGTCAGTTAAGAGAACCTCTCTACTAGCTAACAGAAAAGATTAATAGAAAGGACTTTAGAAAAACCAAGTGTAAAGGTTCATAAACTTACTCAGATATTATTTTACATAAGATTTTAGATTACAAAATTACAACTTTTAGTTTTAGACAAAAAATGGTGAGACCTTTTCACTTAGCCTATAGATTTGAGAATAGAATAGAAATATAGATTTTAGAACTAAGTGTTTTGACTCACAAGATTTATATTATGTTCTTTACTATTCATGATTTATAATCTTCAAATTCCAGATTAGTTAAGCCAATATGAGTCATTTATATTTAACATGCATGATTTTATAAATTGTGATGATATTGCTTACTTATTGCATTCACCCCCATATACTTAGTACATCATCAAAGTACTGATCCACATATATGTCTATGTGCTACATTGTCTCATAATATAGGTTCAGGTGCTTAGTATCAGTAGTGTGAGTGATTTTCGGGCATCTCATCTACATCCCTTCATTTTGTGAGTCCTCATACTTTGGAGACTAAACTATTCAGATTCCTGATTTATTAGTAGATGTTTCACTATTTATTTCAGATAGTTTGATTCAGCTGGGGCCTGTCCTAGTGACTCTCTAGATTCAGTCAGTAGAGGTTTGTCAGACTACTAGATTCAGTTCTAGACTTTGGATTTAGTATTTAAATTTTTCAATATTGTTTTATCAACACTCATGAGATTGGTATATTTTTGATAAGATTTTCGTATTTATTATGTTTTCATATTCATATTTCCCTTATGTTCAGATTCAGATTTAGTAGAAAAGCAGCCAGGATTAGCTTAGGACTACTTGTAGTTTGGAGGACCGTGTGGCATCCCAAAAATAAGATTTTAGAGTGTTACAAACTTTGTATCAGAGCCTAATGTTTAGAGAGTCCTAGATATTCAGACAAGCCACGTTATGTAGAGTCTTGATCATCGGTGTGGAACACTCCATATTTATGACCAAGAGGCTATGGAGCATTCTTAGGAAATCATTACTCTCTTTCATGATCTATCATGCAATCAGTGTCTATATTTGCTTCTAACTCATTCTTTCACATGACAAAAAATGCCTCTTCGTCTAGCTAATATGCACAAAAATAATAACCAACCACCTCAGACTGCAGATCCTTTTAATAAGAATGTGTCACATGCAGAGTTTGGGGTTGCCATTCAGGCGCTACCCAAAGCTGTGACAGCTAATGTTTAGGAAAACCGTTAGGTTGCAGTCCCATTCCAGCAAGATGGGGACTTAGCGCAGCCAGAATTTAAGATTTTATAAGATTAAACCCACTAGAGTTCTTTGGGTCAAAGGCAAGTGAGGCCCCTCAATTTTATCTAGATGAGGTAAAGAAGATCACCCAAATTATGCAGGTTTCTAAAGAGGAGATTATAGAATTGTCATCCTTTAAGTTGAAGGATGCTGTTTATGATTGGGTAGTGATGTGGAAGAAAAGTATAGGGGAGAATGTAGCTCCCATGACTTGGCAGATATTTCAGGATGTGTTCTTAGACAAGTTCTATCCATGTGAGATGAGGGAAGCTAAGATAGAAGAGTTTACAAACCTGAGGCAAGTTTCAATGACAGTGAAAGAGTATTGCCTTAAGTTCAACCATTTGTCTAAGTATGCCCATGATCAGATGGCTTACCCTAAGTCAAGCATAAGTAAGTTTGTAACTGGTGTGTCTAGGTTGGTAGTTAAGGAGTGTAGGATTTCTGTGCTTATTGGAGACATGGATCTTGCTAGGCTGATGATGCATGCTCTGCAGAATATGGAAGAGAAGTTGAAGGAAAGAAAGAGAGTAAATAAGAAGGATAGAACAAGGTAGTTTGATTATGGTCAGAATAGGCCTAGAAGTGGAAATCATTCGCAATTTTAGAATTGGTCGTTTATACCCGCACCTTCCTCAGCTAGTGCTCTCATACCCAAAAATAGGTATAAATAGTGGGGCAAGTCTTTTATGTCTAGATCTTAAAATAGTGTGAGTGGGAAGCCCAACATCCCCTATGTGATAAATGTGGCAAGAATCATGCGAGTCAATTTTTATATGGTAAGAAAGGTTGTTATAGTTGTGGCCAGATCGGTCATGGAATCAAATAGTGCCCGCATGCTAGATAGGGAAACAAAGATTTTCATTCTTTTGACTTAGGCTAATAATGCACCAGCTGCTCTAGGTTGCCCAACTCCTCCTTAGGGTGCATTATCCAGTATCGGAGGCGATCAACGCCAAAACTGGTTCTATGCTTTTCCATCTCACCAGGAGCAGAAAGATTTGCTAGATATTGTTACTAGTATGCTTCATGTCTTTCATCTTGATGTCTATGTGTTGTAAGACCCTGGGTCGAGTTTCTCTTATGTGACCCCATTAGTTGCTGTGAATTTTGAGATAAGTTCTGAAAAGATCCCCGAGACTTTCTTGGTTTCTACCTCAGTAAGTGAGTTAGCTATTGCTAAACAAATCTATATAAAATTTCCTATCACTTTCCTTCATAAAGTCATGTTAGTATACTTGATAGAGTTAGATATGGTTGATTTTGATCTTATTCATGGTATGGATTGGCTCTATTCCTGTTATACTTCTATAGATTGTCACACCCATGTGTTAATGTTTCAATTCCCAGATGAGCCAGCCTTTGAGTGGTCAGGTAATTCAATGTAACCCAAAAGTCATTTCATACCTTACCTTAAATGCAGAAAGTTGATATCCAAAGGTTGCATTTACCACCTAGTTCGAGTCAAAGACACAAAGTTTAAGACTTCAACAATTCAGTCAGTTAGTGTAGTTAATTATTTTCCTGATGTTTTTTCATAAGATCTCCTAGGTGTACCTCCCGATAGAGAGATAGAATTCGGTATTGAACTTCTCCTAGATACTCAGCCTATTTCTATCCCTCCTTATTGTATGGCTCCCGCAGAGCTTAAGGAGTTGAAAGAGAAACTCAAATATCTTTTAGATAACAGTTTCATAAGGCTTAGTATTTCTCTATGGGGCGCTCCCATCCTATTCGTGCAAAAAAAAGATGGTTCTTTGCGAATGTGCATTGACAATCGTCATCTAAATAAGGTCACAGTTAAGAAAAAATTTCCTCTTCCTAGAATTGATGAATTATTTGACCAACTCCAAGGTGCAAATTATTTCTCAAAGATAGACCTTAGATCTGCCTATCATCAGCTTAAAGTAAGGGAATGTGATATCCCAAAGATAGCTTTCAGGACCCGTTATGGTTATTTTGAGTTTCTAGTCATGTCTTTTGGGCTAACCAATGCTCCACCAGCTTTCATGGACCTCATGAACCAAGTCTTCAAATAGTATCTTGACATGTTTGTTATAGTATTCATAGATGATATCCTTGTATACTCCCATAGTGAGGATGACCGTATAGATCATCTTAGAATTGTCTTGCAAACGCTTAGGGATCATCAATTGTTTGCCAAATTCAACAAGTGTGAATTTTGGCTAAGATCAGTAGCCTTTCTTGGTCATATTATTTTTGCTGATGGCATTAGAGTTGATCCCTAAAAGACAAAAGCCGTAAGATATTAGCCTAGACCTCTCTCTCCGTCAGACATTAGGAGTTTCTTGGGTCTAATTGGTTATTACCGTCATTTTGTTGAAGGTTTCTCATCTATGGAATCTCCTATGTCTAGACTGAACCAAAAGAAAGTTAAGTTCCTGCGGTCAAATTACTGTGAGAAAAGTTTTTAAGAGTTAAAGAGTCGACTCACTTCAGCCCCAGTTCTAGTGTTACTCGATGGTACAGATAGTTTTTTGGTGTATTGTGATTCCTCTAGTGTTGGTTTGAGTTGTGTGTTAATACAGAGCGGTAAGGTTATAGCCAATGCCTTTAGAAAGTTAAAGCCTCACAAAAAGAATTACCCAACCTATGATCTTGAATTAACTATTGTGCTGTTTGTGTTAAAAATTTGGAGGCACTATCTGTATGGTGTACATATTGATGTGTTCAAGACTAGAAAAGCTTTTAATATGTGTTTATTCAGAGGGAGTTAAATCTCTGGCAGTGAAGGTAGTTAGAATTGTTGAAAGATTATGACATGAGTCTGTAGTATCATCCAGGCAAAGCCAATATAGTGGAAGACACCCTTAGTAGATTGTCTATGAGCAGTGTTGCTCATATGGAGAATGATAAGAAAGAGACAACTCAAAAACTTAATCTATTAGCAAGATTAGGTGTTACGTTGGTTGACTCAACTAAAGGGAATATTTGGGTTCAGAGTACTTTTGAATCTTCCCTAGTTTTGGAAGTGAAGGAGAAAGAAGACATGGATTCTATTTTGGTCAAACTGAAGGAGTCAGTTAAGGACAAGAAGGTAAAATTTTTCTCCTAAGGGGGATATGGCGTGTTGAGGTACTAGAATAGATTATTTTTGCCTTGTGTTGATGAGTTGAGATAGATAATTATGGTTGATGTACATGGTGCACGTTATTCTATTCATCCAGGTACTACCAAGATATATGACAACTTGTGGGAAATCTATTGGTGGAATGGAATGAAGAGAGATATAGCGGAGTTCGCAGCTAAGTGTTCAACTTGTCAACAGGTTAAGGTAGAGCACCAAATACCTGGTTGTACATTTCAAGAGTTTGGTATCCCCACTTAGAAGTGGGAAGAGGTGAATATGGATTTTGTGACTCATTTACCCCATTCACGTCATTATCATGACTTGGTTTGGGTTATTGTAGATAGATTGAGTAAGTCAGCTTATTTTTTTCCAGTTCACACATCTTATAAAACTGAGGATTATGCTAAGTTGTATTTCTGAGAGTTTCTCAAATTGCATGGAGTTCCCTTGTCTATCATCTCAGATAGGGGCACTCAGTTTTCTTTCCAGTTTTGGAGAGCAATACAGAAAGGTCATGGTACCAAAGTTCATCTTAGTTTAGATTTCCACCCTCAGACAGATATCAAGAAGAGAGGACCATTCAAACTCTAGAAGATATGCTGAGGGCATGTGCTCTTTATTTCAAAGATAGTTGGGATGAGCATTTTCCATTGATTGAGCTTACTTATAATAATAGTTACCATTCTAGTATTCAGATGGCCTAGTATGAGACTTTTTATGGTAGGAGATGTAGATCACCCATAGGTTGGTTTGAAGTGGGTGAGGCAACTTTGCTTGGGCCCAATGCAGTGTTTGAAGATATGCAAAAAGTTAAGTTGATAAGAGAAGGATTGAAAATAGACCAGAGTCATCAGAAATCATATGCAGACGTGAGAAGAAAGGACCTCAAGTTTGAGGTTGGTGATTTAGTGTATTTGAAAATTTCACCTATGAAAGGGGTGAAGAGATTTGGCAAAAAGGGGAAGCTTAGTCCCCGGTATGTTGGCCCTTATAAAATTCTGAGTCATGTTGGAAAAGTAGCTTATGATCTTTATTTGTGATATGTGAGCAGATTCTAACATATCTGAGGCTTTTAATTGAGAATATTTGCAAAATTTTAAGCAACTTTTGTCGTTTTTATTGTGTACTCTTTGATATTGCAGTAAAATTTAAGATGCAAGACAACCAGCAATAATAGAAGTAAAAGAGTTGAATTTTGAGCAAAATAAGAAGGAAAGTATAGTTGATGACTTGTCTGATAAGTCTTCAACTCCCTGATAAGTTATCAAACTCAGCGTAAGCCTTAGACAGATAATAAGATTCAGCTGGAAGAAGTGACAACAACCTATGATAGGCCGTCAGAGTTGTTATAAGCTGTCAGGCTCGTCGTCAGGCTTGGGCAGTGCTTGACAAATTGAAGTGAAGATGTGATGAATTCTGTGATAAGTCATTAAGTATCTGATAAACCATCAATAATATCATCACACATAAGAAGAAGGACGAAATTTGAAGCATGCATTACGACATATTCTGATAAGCTATCAGAACTCTGATAAGCCGTCAGACATATTGTCGCCTAAAAGAAAACTTCTCAATTTTTAATTTTGAATTTTATCTTACATTACAGATATAAATAGCAGCTTCTAGGGTTTCATTCAGGAGGCTGAACATATCCGGGGAGGGGGCCGAAAACACATTCCAAGGGAGTTCACCTCTATTTTGGGGATCTAAACTTAGAATTCAAGTTTCAAATCTTTGATTTGGTTGTTGGAATTTTCTCTTGAACTTGGAAGAGAATCCACTTCATACTTTATCTTTTGTAAGTTTAATTACTTTGAATGATGAATATAATTATTACTATCTCTTTCTTTCTCATGTGGAACTAAAACCCACAACTAGGGTTATGGGATCTATAATTATTCCTCCATGGATTTAATATTTGGTTAGGGTTCGAGTGATTGTGGGAACATCTTGATAATTCTTTTGTATTAATTATTTTCTGTTGGTTGCAAACAATAGGCCTTGCTTACTATTTATTTACTTGAGATAAGAAATCAACCCCAGTAAGAAGTGAATTATCAATGAGGATTTAGAAAGGTTAAATTCTCATCTAATGATTAATGTTGTAACAAGATTGATCAACTCGAGATAAAATTAGTATGAATACAATGCTTTCCTAAGTTCGAGATGATTAGGGAGTTCAACATCTAGGTAGGTTGAGAAACACTTAGATCGACTGTCGAAACAGATAATTTGGTGTTTTTCATAAGTCATGAGAATCCAATACTACAAGTGTTATTCAGTGGAGGATTACTAATCATAGTGATCACCACTCTAGTTTCTCTATATCATTGATTTGAAATATTGCAGTTTAAGATTTGAGTTCTAAGGCGAATTGAAGTGTTAATAAATTTTGTTCAACCATTAAAAACCCCTTATTTTGTCATTTTGTGCCAGTTATTTGAATTTAACATGTAGCTTTAGTTTCAAACGAGTTTAATCGCCACTCATATTATTTCCTATGGATTCGACCCCAACTTCAAAGTTGGGTAAATATATATACGACAACTTCCTTGCACTAAATTGACGTGTAAGTTGAGCGTTATCAAAAATGGCGTCGTTGCTGGAGAACAATTTGGCGTATTTAGATGGTATGGAATTTTAGTTTACTTTCTTGAATTCAAACTTGTAAATATTTATTTAGTTTATTTTTTATTTTCTTTTATTTTTATCACACCTTTCTTGAGATGTCAGCCTGGATAGATATTTTTTTGAGTGATGATAATTCTTGTGACGATTCTTGTTATTATTGTGGGGGACCATATTTTGATGTTTGCTGTCCAGATTTACCTAAAGTGCATGGATTGTACCTTCACAATATAATGCAGATACTATCCTACTTACTGTAACTTGGTTTTTGGCTTGTGGTCAAGTGATCATGCTGAAGATGTGTGTTGTCACAATTCAAGCAAACAAATTGATGAAATGAATTTTAAAGAATCAAGAATAGTTGTGGGCAAAGCTAAAGGAGTTACCACTCCCACCATGTTTACAGTGGCTAAACGAAGAAGAATATGAGGAGGACATTAGCCAATTTGAGGAGAAAACTCAAGAATCGCAACCACTCGATTATCATCTTGATCTTGAGACTTATATTGAGAAGGAGGATAAAATTGAGTGTGTAGTAGATAGTGTAAATTTTGAAGAAGAATTAGTTGGGCCTCACTCAAAGCATTTTTCCACATTATGTTTAGATAATATCTTGTCTGTGGAATCATATAAAATAGTAGAAGAGTGTAAAGTTGAGGAAAAAGAATCCTATATTTTTTATTTTACACTTGATAAGCAACATAAACCACACCTCACTTTAGGGCCGAGTGGTTTACCACGCTTAATCCATTACTCGACTTCTTAATGTTTGTACCACCCTCCTATGATCGAGGCAAAAAAATAGACTCTAAGTTGCGGTTGAAATTCATTTCCTTAAGGTGGGGGAAAAAGTTGAGTTGAGTCATGCAACGACATTAATAGGCGCTGCTTGGGAGGCAACCCAAGGTATTTTGTTGTTTGTATTCGTAATATGTGATTGACATCAGATATTCGTACCCATGGTACCATAGGTATGTTTATAACTCTCTTGTTTTGGTTTGACACATTGGGGATATTACATGATTTTAAGTTGAGGGTAGGGTTACTTATGGGTGTTGATGTCCTCTTGGGTTTTTGTTGTCGGGCCTCTTTTCCCCGGAGTCTTGTTCCTAGTAGATACGGCATATTTAGGCGTATTGTGTTTGTTTTGTGATGTGTTGTGGTTAATTGGTGGAAAAATAAGTATCTAGGGCAGTTGACATATTTTTGTTGATTTTTCTTAGATTGATAAATACTTCTCCAATTATCTATCTGGTAACTGTGTGATGTGCATCTATATGTGACTACTGTGAATCTTTTAATGGCATTAGTACTAGGGACATGATAATCACTGCTAACAATTACATGAACCGAATGGGTAGTAGTTTGTGATGTACCTTTGTGCCATGTGTTGGTGAGATACTACCTAGTTCCCGTTATGTGTTAAATCCAGAACTTGCTTGGTTGGTCTTGCCTTGTTTGTAGGATAGCGGTTAGGAAAGGATCATAGGTCGTTGTTGATATTAGTCCACTTTTAGCAAAAAATGACCTTCTATGTGTGAATAATATCCCTTGTTCCTGATTGGCTATTCTTTTTATTATACCTATCACATTTCCATTTATATCATAATGAACCTGTTTTGGCCCTGGTCCTCCTTGGATATTGTGCATTTTGACTTAGGCAAATAGCCTAAGATGAGGGTGGCTATCATAGGGGTGCATGATGTAAAGTAAGTATGAAGAAGGATAATATATATATATATATATATATATATATATATATATGTGGAAGACTGGGTATGGTAGAAAAAGAATGAGAAAAGAAAAGTTGTGAAAAAAAGAAAATGAATAAATAGAAACTGCACCCAGCTTGAATGTGCTTTAATCAAGAAAGGGAGAAATAAGGTAAAGGTTGATAAGTGAGACCCCAAAAATAGTTTAGTGACAAGGAGGGTTAGTCACTTTAAATATCCTTGCATATCATACTAGCCCCAAGCCTCCATTATAAGCTGACGAAAAGTCCTATAGTGATCCTAGCTTAATTGTCTGCAAGCCTCGACAATGAATATAAGGGCAAGCTTATGGCATTTTTCATACGTTAATTGGAACTTCTTTCTGAGAGTGATTGTCTCTTGACCGTCCACTCATTGACATACTTGATTACATATATGAGTGAAGAGGGACTTCTTTGTTATAAGGGCATATTGGTTGCATTGCTAGTTGCTTACATGTTTGGGTAATGAACTTGTATATATGCATGGTTATTGTTGCTGATTTAATGTCATATCTTGATTCACTTGTGTCACACTGTTGATCTTTATTGATATACACAGTTGGGTTTAAAGTGATTGAAAATGGAGAGGGTAATGTGTTTTGAACTAAAATTGATGATCAACTGTCATAGGTATCTTATGTGTCTCTTGGTTAAACATCGTAGTGTGGTGTCATGTAGTTTCTTGATGACAAGCAATTGTTTTAAGTTGAGGGTGTTGATGTGTAAGTAGATGCTAACACATTTGAGGCTTTTAACTGAGAATAATTGTAAAGTCTTAAGCAACTTTTGTCATTTTTGATTGTCCTCTTTTTGATATTATAATAAAATTCAAGATGCAAGAGAACAAGCAATAATAGAAGTAAAAGAGTTGAATTTTGAGCAAAATAAGAAGGGAAATATAGTTGACAACTTGTCTAAGAAGTCGTCAATTCTCAGATAAGTTATCAGGCTCAGTGTCAAACTTAGACAGATAATGAGATTCAGCGGGAAGAAGTGACGACAACCTGTGATAGGCCATCAGAGTTGTGATAAGCCGTTAGGCTCATCGTCAGGACTGGGCTATGCTTGAGAAATTGAAGTGAAGATGTGACTACATCTGTGATAAGTCATCAGGAGTCTGATAAAAAGTCAAGAATGTCGTCACACATAAGTGGGGGTTTCATTAGGGAGGATGAACATATCGGGAGGGGGGGGGGGCAGAAAACTTATTCCAAGGGAGTTCACCTCTTTTTAGGGGCTATGAACTTAGAATTCAATTTTTAACTCTTTGATTTGGTTGTGGGAATTTTCTCTTGAACTTGGACGAGAATCCACTTCATACTTCATCTTTTGTAAGCTTAATTACTTTGATTGATGAATATAATTGTTGCTATCTCTTTCTTTCTCATGTGGAGCTAAAACCCACAAATATGGTTGTGGGATCTATGATTATTCCTCCATGCATTTAATATTTGGTTAGGGTTCGTGTGATTGTAGGAACATCTTGATAATTCTTTGTATTAATAATTTTCTGTTGGTTGAAAACAATTGCCCTTGTTTACTGTTGGTTTTCTTGAGATAAGAAATCAACCCTAGTAAGCAGTGAATTATCAACGAGTATTTGGGAAGGTTAAGTTCTCATCTAATGATTAATGCTGTAACTAGATTGATCAACTCGAGACAAAATCAGTACGAATAGAATGTTTTCTAAGTTTGAGAAAATTATGGAGTTCAACATCTAGGTAGGTTGAGAAACACTTAGATGGACTGTTGAAACTGATAATTTGGTGTTTCCCATAAGTTACGAGAATCCAATACTACAACTGTTATTCAATGGAGGATTACTAATCATAGTGATCACAACTTTAGTTTCTCTACATCACTGATATGAAAAATTGTTGTTTAAGATTTGAGTTCTAAAGTGAATTGAAGTGTTAATATATTTTTTTAATCATTAAAAGCCCACATTTTGTCTTTTCGTGCCAGTTATTTGAATTTAACTTGTAGTTTTAGTTTCAAACGAGTTTAATTTCCTATCACATTGTTCCTTGTAGATTCAAACCCGACCCCAAAGTTGGGTAAATATAATGATGATGGCCGCATTGCACTAAATTGATGTGTAAGTTGAGCATTATCAATTTGCCCATAGAATTATTAGCCATTAAGAAGTGCATCGATGACTCCGCTATTGTAGTTCCTTAAGAAAGCTCAGATATTCAAAATGGCCGTTAATATGAAGAGATTCCAGTTGAGATTTTAGATCATCTGATCCGTAGACTAAGGACCAAAGAAGTTCCCTTGGTCAAAGTTCTTTGGCGGAATCAGTCTATTGAGGGTGACACTTGGGGAGCAGAAGTAGATATACGAGCCAAGTACCCCACCTTTTCTCTGGAAACTCTGATTTAGCCAAAGGTAATACTGTTCCTTGATTCAGTTCTTTAATAATCATATATTCAGCTATATAGTTTCCCTCCTGTAAGTTCATGCACTCACAGAATTACTACGAAGCTCAGAATTATTTAGATCCAGTTGTTTAGTTTATTTCAGTTGTCCATCATAGCTTATAGTCTCAGATTTCTCAGTATTCTCATCTTAACTAGCTACATTCGAGGACAAATGTTCCCAAGGTGGAGATATTGTAATACCCCATACCTATTCTAGTTAAAATCCACCCTAGAATGTTAAGGGATAGCTTCCAAAATGAAGAATAATTATTTTATGTGGAATTTTCTAGATTTAGACCTCTTATTGTGTGGGAAATTTAATAAGCTTTCCAATAATACAAGATTCGCCTAAAACCGATGATTGAGTTAGAAGTTAGGGCTATTTTAAGCTTCAGTCGTAAAATGCCGTGATTGGGATCCTTAGCGCAGCGCGGAGATGGTTTAAATGATAATTGTCAATTTCTAATGAGACTCCGCAATTTTGGCGTGTCGCGGAGAGGCCCAATTTTCCATTTGGCAATTTCCAGTGAGACCTCGCGATACTGACGCGTCGCACCAGTATTTAAAATAATAAACTAAAGGGGCTCCACTATTGTGGCGCATCGCGGTAAAAGACCAGTTCTCGCACATCCATTTCTAGTGAGACATCATGATATTGGCGCGGTGCGTTTGCCACCCAGTTTGCAAAGAGTTCATTTTTTCAATTCAGTTTCAAAGATTAAAGGGGGCCCTTTGTTCATTCTCCGAGCCCGTAATCCATCTTAAACAATGAATGAAACCCCTTTAAACCACTTTACATCCGCTTTTAATCAAATCTCTCTCAAGGAATACCCTAGTTCAAAAAACTTTATCCCCAAAAAAATACAAATTCCTCCATTAATTTTTCAAGAAAATTCAAGAATAAGAATTTCCAATTCAAGAACTCTAAGAATTCATCTCCAAAGCAACAATAGAGATCCAAGATTCATGTTTTAGCATCTAGTTCATCAATTGAGGTATTTGGGGTTATGAGCAAGGATACTCCTTTCATCCTTGTGCCCAAAACATATTTGAAGTAAGAATTTATAGAATTTTATACGATTTCCCATGAAATTGAAGTTAGGGTTTATACCCATTAATGTTATTTACAAGCTTACGAGATTTCCAATGATTTAGAAGTTGAATTACATGATTATGTTCATATTTTCATGCATATAATAGAAATTTCTAGATTTTGAGTTGAATTATAAATGTTTACATTATCAAGCATGAATATTTTGATGTTTTAACATGAGATATACATTGGTCGCTAAGCCCTAATTTAAGATTTCTATTTCAAGAATTGTTGTGCTATAAGCACCCTATGATTTCATTCCTTTCATATTATTGATAAAGATTTGACCTTATGGTCTCAGAATAGATATGAAATTCATTTTACATATTCAGATTATAGATTTAGCTTTATAGATATACAGTTAGTTTTTATTACAAACAATTAGACTATTTTAAAGCAGATTTTCTTGAGCATACATATTTAATTGGAGTAGTATTTAGCACCGAGATGGGTACGTTACTATGGTTTTATACCTATAACTATGTGCCAATGTAGGATTTATATTATTCTCACTTATACATAGATGACAGATATGTGATCACTTAGAGAAGTTATACTCTCTGGCAAGAGTATGACTCCTCTCCCCAACGTTAGGATTCCTCCTTAGGGGGACAAGATCGTTGGACTTCATGAATGGTCACATGTTTATGTCAGTTAAGAGAACCTCCCTGCTAGCTAATAGAAAATATTAATTGAAAAGCTTTTAGAAAAACTAAGTGTAAAGGCTCATAAACTTACTCAGATATTATTTTACATAAGATTTTAGATTACAGAATTATAGCTATTAGTTTCAGACATAAAATTGTGAGCACTTTTTCACTTAGGCTATATGATTTTAGAATAGAACAGAAATACACATTTTAGAACTAACTGTTATGACTCACATGATTTATATTATATGCTTTACTATTCATGATTTATGATCTTCAGATTTCAGATTACCCAAGCCGATGTGAGTTATTTATATTTAGCATGCATGATTTTATAAATTGTGATAATATTGCTTACTTATAGCATTCACCCTCATATACTCAGTCCATCATCAAAGTACTGATGCACATATACGCCTATGTGCTACATTGTCTCATAATGTAGGTTCAGCTGCCCAGTCTCAACAGCGTGAGTAATTTTCAAGCATCGCATGTTCATCCCTGCAGTTAGTGAGTCCTCATAGTTTAGGTACTTAGCTATTCAGATTTTCAACTTATTAGTAGACGTTTCATTATTCATTACGGACAGTTTGAATCGGTTGGGGCTTGTCCCAGTGACTTTTTGGATTCAGTCAGTAGAGGCTTGTTAGACTACTATATTCAATTTTAGACTTTTGATTCAATATTCAGATTTTTCAGTATTGTTTTACCAAGACTCGTGAGATTAGTATGTTTCATATAGGATTTCCACATTTATTATGTTTCCATATTCATATTTCCCTTATGTTTAGATTCAGATTTAGTATAAAAGTAGCCAGGGTTAGCTCAAGACTACTTGTAGTTCGGAGCACCGTGTGGCATCCCGAAAATCAAATTTTGGGGCATTAAAGTGTGTCCTCCGGAGTGGCTATTTTTTTCCCTTGCAGGTCTTTCGCCTCTTTTGTTAGCCTTCCCTTTCATTGGATATTCGATAATGTTTCCCTACTGCTGGATGACTCTGAGGACTCAGAATTTGAAACATGTGCCTTTTTATTTCCATTCTTTGCCATATGTTTTGAAGATGAATTACCCTTTGGAAGCATGGTACCTGGGTACATACATTTATTAGTAAATGCTAAGAATAAGAAAGAAAATAAGTGTCAGTGTGAAAGTTCTATTCATGGTATGACTGGAGGGTAAGAGTTGTATTGATTGGGTACAACTCGTACGACTGATTCATATGATAAACAGTGTAGGTAAGGATGTTCACTTGTCAGCTTACAAGTCCTCCTAACCATATGTAAGGACAATTTATGACTCATTAAGCAGACCAAAAACAATACTCTAATATAGGATATTTTCCCATGGCCTTACGACTTTTGTGTGTGAGTTGTATTGGTCGAATACGACTTATATGGGCAAGTCATACCCATATTAGAACCTACAATCAGTTAGACTTAAATGTTTTCAGTGGTTATGAGTCTCATCGGAACTCTTTACTTATGGGTATGAGTCATAACGGGCCTCGTATCCACTACAACATAGAAGTTCAACTTTTGAGTGGATTCCAATACACAATCCCTATTTTACCCTTCAACTGTACAACATTACCACCTTATTTCATTCCAACAACACATAATTTCAAATTCAACCCCCAATTTTCATTTTAAGTTCAATTTCTAAGAACTAGGATTCCACATTTTAATGCACAAGTAGATTCAACTAAAAACAAGTCTAAAATCTCACACTTTTGTAATGTTCAACTCGAGATATGATGAATTTAAGCTCAAACACTCACTTGAGTTGATGAGATTCTAGGTTTCTTGAAGTGAAGAAGTTTCTACCCTAAATACTTCTAAATTTCATGAAATATGAGTAACCCCAACAAATTAGTAACTGTTTTGGAGTGAATTCGTGTTATAGGAGCTCAGAAATTTGTCGTTAATGGAGGTTTCTTGTGTTTGTCGTATCGATTACCGAAATCGGGTGCCATTTTTGTTTAAAATTAAGTGAGCTGGGATGGGTTGACCCTCAACCCTCGACTTAGTAATCTTGGGTATGAGTTATGTGTATGACTCGTACCCAGAATTACAGGTCTTTTCCTCCATCCGTAAAGACCTGGAATATTACCTAGGTTCTGGAGTCGATATTACTCAAGGTAACGACTCATACCCTAAGGGTACGAATCGTTCTAGGAGTCATAAAAACTCTAAAACTCTTACCTACATCTGCATCTTCTCCCAAATCCTTATGACTCTTTCTCATGAGTCATAACCTTAAGATACGACTTGTGAAGAGTCTATATGAAGTAACTTTTTGAATTTCTAGCTCTTTCTTGCAATCATTAGTCCTGCACACTGAACAAACATATTACCCTATAAATAAATAAGTACAAAACATGGGTTGCCTTCCATACAACGCTTGATTTTACATTATGGCGCGACGTGGCTAAGTGGGTTACTAGATTTCACCAACTAGCCTCATAGGCCTCCCTCTTATGCAACGGTTGATTCAACATAGCGGCACTACGTAATTGCCTTGGTTACATAGATTTCACAAAGGTACATCTCATAAATTACATTAATTTCCTTAGTGTTACCCATGTAATGCTTTACTCTTTGCCCATTCACCTTGAACGGGGAATCACCATCCCATTTCAATTCCAAACACCATATGGGAACACTCTTACAACATTAAAGGGATCCTATCATCTAGACTTCAACTTACCTGGAAACAAGCGAAGCATTGAGTTGCAGAGAAATACCTGGTCACATTTTTCAAAAATCCTTTTCTTAATCTTGTGATCATGATACAACTTTATATTTTCCTCGTAAAGTGTAGAGCTTTCATATGCCCGGAGTTGGAATTCATCCAACTCATTTATCTTGTTCATCCTTGACTCAGCTGCATCCTTCCACTCGAAATTTAGCTTCTTCAGAACCTACTGTGCTTTATGTTTAAGTTCAACAGGCAAGTGATAAGACTTGCCAAACACTAGCTGATAAGGTGAAGCACCAATGGGGGTCTTGAGAGTATTCGGTAAGCCCATAATGCATTATCTAACTTTTGTGACCAATCAGTCCTAGTGCCATTTACTGTCTTCGCCAAGATGGACTCAATTTATCGGTTGGACACCTCAACCTATCCACTAGTCTACAGATGATAAGGTGATTCCACCTTGTGATTCACTCCATACTTCTCAAGCAGACTTTTGAATTGACAGTTAAAAAAATATGACCCACCATCACTAACGATAGAATGTGGTATACCAAATCATGAAAAAATATGCTTTTTAAATAATCTAGTGACACTACGTGCTTCATTGTTGGGGAACACAACAACTTCCAACAATTTAGAAACATAATCCACAGCTGCAAGAATATACTTCATGTCAAACGAACTCATAAAAGGCCCTATTAAATCTATACCCCATACATCAAACAATTCCAATTATAAAATAGGAGTCACAGGAAGTTTATGTCATCTAGATATGTTACCTTGGCATTGACATTTATCATAAGCGGAAGCAAAATTATGTGCTTCTTTGTAAATTATTGTCCAATAGCACCTACATAGCAAGATTTTATGGGTTGTGCAGGGTTCCAGTATGCTGATACCTAACTGGTGAAGAGTGAAAAGCCTTAAGTATGCTCATTATCTACACCTCAGGTATACATCTACAAATAATCCCATCCACACTAATTCTAAATAAATTAGGCTCATTCCAGAAAAATTTCCATACCTCAGGCATAAACTTCTTTCTCTACTAAAAGGAAAGATCTCCTAGGACTAGATCACTGGCTAAATATTTTGTATAGTCTGCAAACCATAGAATTAGATCTTGAGAAGTTGCTATTATCTGCTAGTCTGGAAAATTTTCATCAATTTTGAGCCCATCTTCAATATTCTACATAGCTTATTTCTCAAGTCTTGACAAATTGTTCGCAACTTGGTTCTTAAGGTGTTTTCTATTCTTGACCTAGAAATCAAATTCTTGCAACAAAAGGACCCACCTAATTAGTCTAGGTTTTGCATATTTCTTTCACATTAAGTACCTCAATGTTGCATGATCAGTGTGAAAAATCACCTTTGTTCCAATAAATTAAGAGAAACTTCTTAAAGGCAAAAATCACTGCGAATAACTCTTGTTTAGTGACGTGTGGTTCTTTTAAGCAGGATTTAGTTCCTTGCTAGAATAGTAGATGGGATGATGGATCTTCTATTTTTGTTGGCCTAGTACAACACCTAAGGCCAGTCCACTTAGGTGATACATAATATCAAATGGCAAGGACCAATCTTGGGACACTATGATAGGAGCAGTCATCAACTTCTCTTTCATTCATTCAAAAGCCTTCAAGCATGTTTCCATAAAATCAAATTTCACCTCTTTCTCAAGAATCCTAAATGAGGTTTGGCTATCTTGAAGAAATTATTGATGAATTGCCTATAAAACCCAGCATGTTCCAAAAAGCTACGAACAACCTTAAAAAATTTAGGGTAATTTCTCGATCACTTCAATCTTTGCTCCATCAAACTTAATACCATTTTTGAAATTTTGTGTCCAAGCACTATACCTTCTTTAACCATAAAATGGTACTTTTCCCACTTAAGTACAAAGTTGCATTCTTTGCACCTTCAAAAAGCATTTTCCACGTGAACTAGGCAGTTATCAAAAGAATCACCAATAATTGAGAAATCATCCATTAAAACTTCAATGGTGCCTTCTACCATGTCAGAGAATATTGACATCATACATCTCTAAAATATGGCTGGAGCATTACATAACCCAAATATCAAACGTTTGAATGCAAAGGTCCCATAAGGACAAGTGAACGTTGTTTTCTTTTGGTCCTCAAATACAATAGTGATTTGGTTGTAGCCTGAGTACCCATCAAAAAAATAGTACCATACTCTACCCATAAGTCTAATTAGTATCTGGTCCATGAATCGCATTGAAAAATGGTCCTTCTAAGTCTAAGAGTTTAGCTTTCTGTTAACCATGTATACTCTTCATCCTATTGTAGGCCTCATCAGCACTAGCTCATTCTTATCACTAGGAACAATAGTAATACCATTTTTTTGGAACACATTATACCTAACTAACCCACTTTCTATCAGCAATGGGATACACTACACCAGCATCAAGCAACTTGATTATTTTTGTATTCACCACATCTTACATAAGAGGATTGACTCAACACTGATGTTCTATACATAGGATACAATTCGATTCAAGTTGGATCTTATTAGTACAAAAACCAGGAGGGATACCCATAATATCTGCAATTGACTAACCAATGACCATCTTAAATCTTTGTAGCACTAATATAAAGAATCTACTTCTATCTCAATCAAGTTAACTGTATTGATTACGAACAAAGTGTTGTTGGCCCCAAAAATTTATAACGCAAATGAGAAGGATGGGCTTTCCACTCTAAGATGAGTAGCTTCTCAATAGATGGGCGAGCAGGTAGAGTGGTTTTATTTATCAGATCCAAATCAAGACTTTTTGGTGCATAAGTATAAGAACCACTACCATAGAGTGCACATAGCATATCATCATAATCATCAATACCATTGTTATTGAAGTTCATGATCACGACTGTTAGAGCTTCAACACCCAACCTCTCTTAAATAGGAACAATATCATAAACATCATAAAAAATAGTCACTGAATAAACATCATATAATCAATCCATCTTTTCATCATACATATCAATCACGAATACCACTCTCAACATATCAGGCTACACCATGGATTTGCATACATTGAATATCACCTGTTTATCATTAAGTCTTAGCATCAAATGTCCTAGCTCCAAATTAGTTAACGTACTTTCTATGTCTAATAACTGTCTTCCCAACATAATCGGGACTTGAAAATCCATTTCACAATCTAATATCATAATATCAATAGGAAAGATGAAAGAAGCCATCTTTACCAATACATCATATAGAATACCAACTGGCTTTTTCACTATCAATCTACCATCAGTAGTCTCATGGTGGTTGGTGTGTGAGTTATCAACCCCAACTTCTTAAATACTAATAATTTTATGAGGTCAATACTAACACCCAAATCACATAATACATGGGTTAAGTTGAAAGATCCAATGGTTCAAGGAATAATGAAAGCACCAGGATCCTCCTTCTTCTTTACCAATGATTTAGTGGCTACAGCGCTACAATGATGAATAATTTCAACTGGCTCATAACTGGCTGACTTCTTCTTGGTGATTAGATTCTTCATAAATTTTACATATCTTGGAATTTTCTCTAATTCCTCTACAAGTGGGATGTTGATTGACTGCTCTTTCAACATAGATAAAAATTTATGATACTTACCCTCTTCTTGTTTTTTTTCATTCTTTGAGGAAAAGGAGAGCGAGTTCTTAAGGTGGGCTTCAAAATAGGATCCTCATCCTTGTGTTTTCCTTTATCTTGCTTGCTACTACTCTCCACATCAACAAAATCATCATTATTCTATTGTTCATCTACAATTGGTAAAGGCGTATCCATGGTGGTTTTACCACTCTAAGTGGTAATGGCATGGCAAAGACATGGAAATGACTATGATTCTTTGTATTTACCACCATGTTACTCGGGAGAGTGCCCAAATATCTTTGATTTACTGTGGCTGACGTCTGACAAAATTTCTTTCACAACTCTTTGATTGCGTAGCATGTGACTAAACTTTCTAGTTTAGACCTGATAGGTCTGCTTTAATATCCTTGAGACAACTCTCTTGACTTTCTTGATCCTTGACTAATTTTGACAAAAATGCCTTCATTCTGGATTTTGAATCACGACTACTTGGCGGAACATACTTTTCACTCTCCTTGTTGTAGTTATCTTTCCACCACCAATCACCATCTCTTTTTACTTTTGTCTCTTTATCTATCATTATAATAGTTTTGAACTTGATTGCCTTTCCCATGGGATTGGAAATCTGCCAACCTATGATCACAATACTTTTCTTTCTCTTCATATTCAATCTCAAAAGTTCGAGAAGTAGATCCCTGTGTCGCAGCTATATTCAATTTCTCAACACTCATTGTTGTGAAGTATTTTATAAGTAGCCCAATAATTGTCTGAAGCTGTGCAATCTCTTATACTAACAAATCTTGACCAGCTTCATAATTATGGACTGCTCCAATAGCATATGTACCTATACAATACTTAACATCTCTAGTATGCCAACCTCTATTTGCCATCAAAATATCATCAAACGTATCCTACGCAATATCCCATCGAAGACACATAAATGCACCTCCCAAAATTGTATCTTCCATTTCTCTAGAACTAACATTCAGTGATCTGTTGAACATTTCAAATAAATTAGACCCTGTGATTAGGTACCATGCTTAGCTTATTCTTGAATCTAAACCATGCCTTATACATGGATTCTGCAGGTAACTTTTTGAAATTGTAGATTTCATCTTTCAACTGTAGCATCCTTACAGGAGGGAAAAATCTATTCAAAAATTGTCTACGCAACTCATACAACGTAGTGATTAAACATCTTGCAAGCTCTCCTAGCCATAGTCATATTTTACCTACTAGTGTAAATAGTAACAACCACAAACTCAAAGCTGTCTGATCTACCCCAAAAATAGTATATGATATACAGATCCCAATAAAATTAGCAGGATGCATATTCGCATTATCTGTAGCTGATCCCAAAAAAACACCTTACAAATTCAATAACTGAATCATAGCTCTAGTAATATCAAACTTTACATTGGGGGGTAAAATAGGAGGAATGATGGCTCATGTCTCAGTAGTTTCAACATAACCCATATCCTCTTCATCATCATATGGGTGTAAGTGTTGATACAAAGGAATCAATCGATCTCTGCCTCTCTAAACTCTTTCTACATACTCGGCCACTTGTCTTAGCCTGGCTAGTCCTCCTTGCCGAGCAAACCAATCTTCTTTATCTAGTCGGATCTCATTGCCTGCCCATCTCTTACCCTCTATAGCTAGAAGTTGTTGTGATTATAAATCTATGACATTCTGTGGATCACCTGAAGCATACGAAAGTGTTGCTTAGGGAACAATAGGTGGAAGGTCTTGAATCCCACTAGAAACACTACCACAAATTTGTCCTAACATCCTTATCGATGTTTAAAGAATTCTTTTAGGCTCTAGATCAATAGGGAGGAAGGGATTGCCTCTTCTCTTAGCGTTTGAAATACACCAGTGTATGCCAAAACAAGAACAGAAAATAAGACCTGTAAACTTCACCAATTTAATTAACTACTCAAATGATTTCCCAAATAATGGTGCCAAAATTTGATGTTGGACAAAACTAACCTCCAAAGAAGTATGCTACAATTGATGCCAAATATAGTAACCCAAATAAGTTAAGGTTGATCCCACAAGGAAAATATTGAACAATTGCTTAACCTTGATATTCACGGGTAGTGCAGAAAGTAAATGGGGGTATTTGGAATTATAGTTACTAGCAACCAAATCTTGAATGCTTTGAGTTGTAAACAATAGAATATGAACACTAGGACTGTGTTCCCCCTCTCTTCTCAACTCATTAAATTTCTCGTCTACCTAACTATACTGCTGCTCTATATTTAAACTCAACAAGATATGTATTATCAACCATTTTCTAAACATGTTGATAAATATCACCTTTTACCTAGTGAGTCTCAGGGTATTGCCTTATTGCTCCTTTTCTATGACTTTTGTTCAAATTACACCTTTTGAGACTCTAGTTGACAAGATGAGATGATGGAATAATACGATTGATGTGAATCTCAAATTACTATCTTAATCCTCTTTTCCTAATCACGAATTCCCTTGTGAGGATATTTGCAAATACATGCTACCTCAAGCTTATTCAGTAGATCTGAGGTCAATTAATGTGGACAAGATAAATATATACACAGTTACATTAGAATAGATAAATCTCCCACTTCATTTATGTAGCCAATCTGCTAGGGTTCCCACAACCCTAGTTAGGGAAATTAGCCTCTCATGTTAATGCAAGAATCCACTATAATCTGTAAAGAATTCATGTAATTAATTGCACAAGAATAAGAAGAATAAAATACAAAGTCTTCAATAGAACAATAATCCAAAACCTCAAGAATAATGTAAAGTATGTAAAAGTATGTAAGAATACTGTAAGAATGCGTAACTTAATAAAAGATAAGCCAAAATCCTAATAAAAATGGAAAAGAAAAAGTAAGTTCGCACAAAGTATGACTTGCTTATTTACTCATAAGGTTTTCTAACAAGTCATACTATGTCTCTCATATGTTATCCAGTGCGTGATCTTCCAGGGGCTTCAACTTTCTGTTCTTCCTATGAATCCTGCTCATGAGTTGTAGCTTGAACATATGACTCATGGCCTTAACTCGTTACCACCTAGAACTTTTTTCTTTAATACTCTGAACATCGGTCTTCTTACGATTGGGTCATATGAGTCCTACTAAAAAAGAAGATCCAACTGACCCAAAATAACCAGCACAACTAGAATAACCAGAAGACAAACCCTTTGAAGGATAACTACTACTCTATCCAGGATGATTGTTATAACTAGAGTAGCCTCCATCAGTAATTTAAAGCTCAACTTGAAAGAGACTACTAGACTAACCCTGATGTTGAAATTACTAATTCAGAGGGTACCTACCCTAAGAACCACTACCTTTGAACCATAATACACTATGACTCCTATGGAAACCACCCTGATATCATGGCCTCTTATTGGTGCTCCATTGGGCCTCATGATGATTCTCATTCAGAACAAAATCATGATTAGAAACCTCAACAAAATATCTACCCACAACAACCAAAATCTTTGTAGACATGCAAAGATGTTGTCTCAGTTTTCTAACAAATAAACAAACCCTCTCTCACTTAATAGTCAGAATAAAAGTAACATGCTTAGCTAGCTGATAAAATTAAGCCTCATACTCCACAAAATTCATGGAGCTCTACTCCAACATCAAGAATCTATCCTTCAAATAATCCCTTAGATTGTGAGGCATATACTTCTCCAAGAAGATTCCAAAGAACTTAGTCTATCTCAAAAGGTAAGATCCGGCTGGCCTTGAATAAAGATGATCCTCCACCAATGTCGAGCTACCAAGTCCAACTGAAAAGTAGTTAATCCATACCTAGAGACTCAACTAGGCCTAAATTACAAAGGTTATTCACACATGAAATCAAGAACTCATAATCATCCTTATCCAGTGCACCAAAAAATGTAAGCGATTCCAATCTCAAGAATCTACCCAACATTACTTCACTCTATACCTTCAGATACCCTACAAAATGCATGAATTTGTAATGGAAGTAGACACACAGCTGAATCTTTAATAACAAGGGGGCGGAATTAAGAAAAAATGGTACCTTTTGCTCACTTTAAACACATAGAAAAGATGTGAGCGTACTTGGATCGGATATCATCTTCGACTTCCAACATAGCACCCTCAACGGATTGATTTCTACAAAGCACTTTAACCAAAGGAACTTCTTTGTCCCTTAGCCTACGGATCTAAAAAGCCAAAATCCCAATCGAAATCTCCTTGAATGAAATGCTATTATGAATATCCCATCTTTCGGAAGAATCGACCACGACAGAATCACCAATACACCTCATAAGCATAGAAACATGGTATACCGGATGAATGCTAGACAACTCCTCAGGTAACTCCACTTCATATGCTACTTTTCCAACATAGCTCAGAATCCTGTATGGACCAACATAATAGGGACTAAGCTTTCCCTTCTCCCCAAATCTCTTCACCCCTTTCATGGGTGAAACCTTCAAGCACACCAAATCATTAACATTAAACTCAACATCTTTTCTTCTAACATCCGCATATGACTTCTGACGACTTTCAGAGGTCTTCAATCTTTCTTGAATTAACTAAACTTTTTCCATTACCTCAAACACAACATCAGGCCTAATCACAGCTGCTTCTCTTACTTCAAACCAACCTATAGGCGATCTACATCTTCTTCCATACATATCTTAGAACGGGTCCATCTGAATAATAACATGGAAACTGTTGTTATACGCAAATTCGATTAATGAAAAGTGCTCATTCTAACTACCTTTAAAATCAAGCGCACATGCCCTCAACATAACTTCTAAAGTCTGAATGGTCCGCTTATACTGACCAACTGTTTACGAATGGAAAGCAGAACTTAGACAAACTTGGGTAATAAGACCCTTCTGAAAAGCCCTCCAAAAATGGAAAGTAAATTGAGTACCCCTATCAGAGATAATAGCTAAAGAAACTCCATGAAGTCTAACAAATTCTCAAATATACAATCTAGCATTATCCTCAGCTGTATATGACGAATGCACTGGCAAAAAATGAGCTGATTTAGTCAACCGGTCTACCAAACCCCAAATCTAATCATGATGACGATGAGAAGGAGGCAAACTAATTACAAAATCCATATTCACTTCTTCCCACTTTCAAGTAGGAATGCTAGACTCTTGAATTACACCACCAGGCTTTAGGTGCTCTACCTTAACTTGTTTATAAGTAGAACACTTTGCCATAAATGCTGCTATGTCTTTTCTCATACCATTCCACTAATAGATTTCCCACAAATTGCGGTACATCTTGGTAGCACCAGGATGAATAGAATATCATATGCCATGCACTTTAGCCATAATTCTCTACCTTAAATTATCAACATCGAGAACACATAATCTACCCTGCAATCTCAACACACCATCTCACCCTTGGGAGAAAACCTATACTTTTTGGTCTTTAACTGACTCCTACAGTCTGACCAAACTAGGATCCCGGTCTTGCTTCTCCTTTACCTCTGAGACCAAAGAGGACTCGGAACTACTCTGAACTAACATACTCCCTTCAGCAGGATCAAGCAATCTAACACCCAACCTAGACAAACGATGCACATCATGGGCTAATTCTTTCCTATAATTCTATACATGAGCTACACTACCCATAGACAACCTGCTAAGAGCATCTGCCACAACATTGGCCTTGCCCGGGTGATACAACATAATTATATCGTAATTTTTTAGTAGCTCTAACCACTATCTCTTTCTAAGGTTTAACTCTTTCTAGGTGAACACATACTGTAAGTTTTTATGGTCCGTAAAGACATCAATATGGACACCATACAGATAATGCCTCCAGATTTTCAAAGCAAAAACTGCAGCTACTAATTCAAGATCATGGGTTGGGTAATTCTTCTCATGAGGCTTCAATTTTCTAGAGGCATAAGCTATAACTTTACCTCTCTGCATCAACACACAACCTAAACCAACTCTAGAAGTGTCACAATACACCACAAAACCATTAGTGCCAATGGGTAAAGCTAACACTGGGGCTAAAGTGAGTCAAATCTTTAACTCCTGAAAACTCTTCTCGTAAGGTTCCAACCACAGGAACTTCACTTTCTTTTGGGTCAACCGGGTCATGTAAGATGCAATGGAAGAGAAACCGTTAATAAAACGATGGTAGTAACCAGCTAGACCCAAGATACCCCTAATGTCATATGGGTAGATAGGTCCAGGACAATTCTTTACAACTTCTGTCTTTTGTGGATCGACTCTAATACCTTCAGCGGAAACAATGTGACCCAGAAAAGGAACTGACCTTAACCAAAATTCACACTTACTAAATTTAGTGAATAATTGATGATCTCTAAGAGTTTGCAAGATAATTCTAAGATGGTCAGCATGATCATCCTCACTTTAGGAATATACAAGAATATCGTCTATGAATACAATGAAAAACAAATCAAGATATTACTTGAACACTCGATTTATAAGGTCCATGAAAGTTGCTGGAGTGTTAATTAACCCAAAGGACATAACAAGAAACTCAAAGTGCCCATAACAATTTCGGAAGGCTGTCTTTTGAATATCACACTCTCTTACTTTAAGTTGATGATAGCCGAATCTAAGGTCTATTTCTTAGAAGTAGCTCACACCTTGTAACTGATCAAACAAGTCATCAATATGAGGAAGAGGGCACTTGTTCTTGATAGTTACCTTGTTGAGTTGATGGTAATCAATGTACATACGTAATGTACCATCTTTCTTATGCACAAATAGAACAGTTGCACCCCACGGGGAAATATTGGGTCTGATAAATCCTTTGTCTAAGAGATCTTTGAGTTGATCTTTCAACTCTTTAAGTTCTACAGGAGCCATATAGTACGGAGGAATGGAAATAAGCTGATGCCTGGAATGAAATCAATCTCGAATTCTATTTCTCTATCAGGTGGGACCCCTGGGAGATCTTTCGAGAAAACATCGAGAAACTCATTAACAATGGTAACTGACTGAATTGTCGAAGTCTCAAACTTGAGTTCTTCAACTCAAACTAGGTGATAGATGCAACCCTTGGAAATCAACTTCCTAGCTTTGAGGTAGGATATGAAATGACTTTTTAGAGTTACAGAACTCTTGGACCACTCAAAAATGGGCTTGTCAGGAAACTAACACTTGACCACTCGGGTATGAAAATCTATAGACGCATAGCATGAGTGATGCCAATCTATACCCAGAATAATGTCAAAATCAACCATATCTAGCTCAATCAAATCAGCATATATGAACCGATGAAGGACAGTGAAAGGACACTTCTTATACACTCGTTTAGAAATAATAGATTTTCCTACCAAGATAGAAACCAGAATAGGCTCAGGAATCCGTTCAGGGTCCTACTCAAAATTTATAGCAACCAGAGGTATCATATAATAGAAACTCGAACTGAGGTCCATTAATACATACACATCAAAATGAAAGACACGGAGTATACCAGTGACAACATCTGGAGAGTTCTCCTGGTCCTGGCGAGGTGGTATAGCATAGAAGCGATTCTGGCACAAACCGCCAGCAGTACTAGAAGAGGCACCCTTAGGAGGAATTAGACGGACTACAGGAGCGGGGGCACTGGTAGCCTGACTCTGGGGACGAGCATCTCAACTCCCCTGTCTAGCATACAGATAACTCTAAGTCAGTGGTCCAATATGCCACAACCAAAGCAACCCCATGATCTACAAAACACTCGCCAAAATGATCTCTACCATACTTGGCACATAAAGAAAGATGAGATCAGTTACCGATACTTTCCTACAAAATACTCGCCAAAATGATCTCTACCATACTTGGCACATAAAGAAAGATGAGATCAGTTACCTATACTTTCCTGGGACCTGGATAGGATATGCCTATTTCTCTGCTCCTGCCTGCTTCTAGGTGTATGAGCACTAACTGAGAAAGGCGCAGGCATAAATAGATGTCCCTGGAATTGAGGGCAGTTTCCTCCATAGAATTTTGACTGACCGAATCCCTACTGCTCTGATCTAGCTCTTCTATTCCTTCTCTTTCACCTTATTAGCTTCAATCTATTGGGCATGTATTATCAATCGAGAAAGGTACATCTCCCTATTAAGTAGAGTAGATCTACACTCTTGCACAATGTAACTCGATACGCCAATCATGAACTTAGTCATGATGGTCCTGGAGTCAGCCATCATACTAGGAGCATATTTGGATAGCTAATTGAATCTAATATAATACTCCTTAACAGTAATGGAGCCTTGTCTCAAATTCATGAATTCTTCTATCTTTGCTTTCCTCATTTCAAGAGAAAAGAATATGTCTAAGAACATATCCTGGAATAACTGCCAAGTCATGGGAGAGGCATCCTCCCCCTACTCATCTTCCACATCTCCACCCAAGCGTATGCAACATCTTTCATTTGATAGATAGCTAATTAACACTCTCCTCCTCAGTCACATGCATAATCTAGGTGATCTTTCTCACTTCATACAAGTACATCTATGGGTCTTCACCAACCTTTGACCCATAGAACTCAGGAGAATTCAATCGTATAAAGTCATAAACTTGACTACAGCAGAATTATTCTCTTGCGGAGGCAGAACAATAGCTTGGGTGTTAGCATCATGTAAAATAGCTTTAGATCCGCGTCAGTTTTTTGTATTGAGTTGAACTCAACGTGATACGTCAAGATCGCGTCAGCTTACTGCCTCACACAAAAAATGTCATAACTTTTTACTCGTTTATCAGATTTTTACAAAATTGGTATCGTTGAAAAGCTAATTCAATTATCTAAAATTTGGTGGGTCTTGAGCTGAAAAATTTCATGTATGTAAAAATTTATACATGTTTAAAGTAGACTCTTGTATAA
Source organism: Capsicum annuum (assembly GCF_002878395.1). Taxonomy (NCBI): domain Eukaryota; kingdom Viridiplantae; phylum Streptophyta; class Magnoliopsida; order Solanales; family Solanaceae; genus Capsicum; species Capsicum annuum. Next base: position 124,332,320 of record NC_061118.1, read on the forward strand.
TCGGATATCAAACATTGGATGAATCAAAGGATCTTAGCTCCACTAGGCTCTAAGTGACTTCTACGAACATTCTTCACCTCAAAAGCTCATCAAACATGAGGATAAATATCATGAACAAATATTTGCATAGAAATCATTTGGATTATAGCTTATACACGTTGGAACAATAGTTCAAAAACTAGCCCAAAAATGGAGGATATTACACGGAGGGAGTAATATTTGGTCTAAATTATGTGACACAAATGTAATTTGGCATTAATTAAATTTTTAATATATTTTTTAAAACAATTAATTATTAATTATTATAATTTATAGTACTTTTAAAATAGCTTTTGTATTAGATATGTTACTTTCTCTATCCTTACTTTTTTACACATATAAAAATTTATCATAATTAATGTCGAGAATATCTAACATTAAAATAAAATCGCCCAAATAATATTGTCAAATTAAGAGTTTTTAAATTTATTATTTTATAAAAAGAGATTATGAGTGGAAATGTCAAAATAGTCAAAATATATATTTTTAGAAATTATGCAATTAATTTTTACACCAAACAAAAAACATCGTAAGTAATATGCAAACATAACTATTCAAGCATTAGTAATACACCATATTTTATATAATTCATATACACCCTACCAAAGGACCCTTTAATTTACGCATAGTTTCTTTTTTAAAAAAATTTGTACTTATAGCTAATCATATTTAATTATAATTAAATAAAAATATGTGTATCTTAATTAATTATAATTATGTGATAATTTTTTTTGAATGCATTGTAATATGTTTATTAAATCGGTGTAACCATTCGCTGCAAAAATAAATATTCACTTTTTTCTTGTATATACTTTTCGATTTACATCTCTCTCTCTCTCTCTATATATATATATATATATATTATTTTTAGATGTGAACCAAAAAATACATTAAAAAAACGTAAATACTAAGCAATAAAAAACAACAAAACTGAAAATGTCAACATAAAAACTAAAAGAAAAAGAAACATCAAAAATCATAAAAAATAATGTAACTTTTGAAGATAAATCTTGAAGCATGCAGTTCTTCTTCTTCATGTTAATTCAATCTTTTTTCTCTACCAAATTGGCATTGAATCTCGATTTAGATACGTGTAAGCACTTTCCAACCTTGATATACCAAATAAATCTTGAAGAGTCTCAATTTATTCTTTGCAGTCTACTTTACTATTTCTCAAAGCCACCCTTCTCAAATGTCAGTACCTATTAAAATTTTGGTAAAATTTCACATAATCATTTATGTTTTTTTCTGCATCTCCAAAGAGGACTAAGCAAAAAGATTGAAACTCTTGTATACGATACTCCAAGAAATGACCCATTATTGTGCAAAAATTAAAATTCTTGATAGAATGCAGTTGAATTGTTATCCCTGATGCACAACTAAGACTCTTAAATCAATTATCCGAATTGTCAAAATGTTCTCAGCCTTTATTTAGCAGGTATACCTTCTTGATTTTTTTTTCAATTTAATAGGGATTTTATGAAGGAAAAAGTACATGGGCTGGCCATTTTAAAAAAAGAATGGCCCATAAATGAAAAGGTGGACATCCTTTGCCAGTCGGCCCAATTTAATTCCCCCTTTTAGCCATTTGGCCCAATTGGGCATATGCAGTCTCTATAACCAATTAATACACTTTTTTACAACACTGATACACTTTAATACTATATTGATACACTTTTTAAAAAAAGAGAAAGGAAATTCTATGCAGGCACATACAGTCCCTATACCCAATTGATACTCTTTTATAACACATTAATACACTCGCAGTGTCCATATACTCAATTGATACTCTCTTATACGAGATTGATACATTTTTAGAGTGCATGTCGAAACTATGTAGAGTTGTATACACTATGTATCTAAATAATAACTGTGGTTAAAAATTATATAAAATGTGTACAAAAGTGCTATAATTATTATATAGAATATCTATATTTATAGAAACTGTATCATTATTATATATAAATATATATCTTTAACAATTGTATTATATAGTTACTCTTTTGGTTTATTGTATCAAACTATGGAGGTGAAATACATCGTCTATTCTCTAAAACATGTGTAGTTTAAGTTGGACAAAGATTTGTTCTAGTACCCATGGCCTATATTACATCACTTTGTTCAATCTAATATTAATTTGTCACATTTTTAATTAATATAATTAGATTAATATAATTTGTCATATTTGTAATTAATATGTTTAAATTAATATAATTAAAAGACATTTATGACTATAACTGCTTTTTAAAGCTCAGCTAAAAGACAATTCTGAAGTAAAAGTATCGGTGAGATATAAAAAAGAGTAGAATCTTTAAAAAAGAAAGGCAAAAAAGAGCCGAAAAAACCATGAACCATTAAAGATAAAATGTGGGCCCAATACCCAAAGTGGAAAGGACCAAATTGTGTTGTAGAATTGAGGGAAATATATGGAACAGTAACAAATATATCCCATCTTCTTGCGTGCGCCCATCCCTTATTGGATATTTCTCGAGTTTTTAAATTTAGGTTCTAGTTTTGTGGAATATTTAGTTTTAGGTGTTATTTTTGTCCTTTCCTCTTTTATTAATTTAAAGACTAAACCACATTGTGTTTACTTGAATGGACCAACCCATTTAAAATGACATCATCCAAACATTTAAAATTAGAAGGCCCAAAATAAAACATCTGACCTGGCCCTAATCTGCTTAGTATAAAACCCGTGAAGATAGTTTTTCCTAATCCAATTCCAAAATTATCTGTCACTTCTTCAAAAACTTGAGAAAAATTATTCTTGGTTGAGTTCAATCTGAGCTTCGTCTTATTGTTTGTATAGGTGATAAATACTCGTCCTCATATCCTCAACCTCTATGCTTATGATAAATCAGCTTTCAGAGTAAGTATCCTCTTCACCTTTGTCTTCTTTATCTTCATCTGTATCTCATTTTTTTCTGGTTATTGTTCCTAGTTGTGATCTCCGGTATTGGTATTTGGAGCTGCTTTTTGGTGTTGAATGAGGTTTTGAGCCCCCTGGCTGTAAAGACATGACCAAGTAAGCTCCTTCTACTGATTCTAGATCTATCCATACTTTCTTGAGTTAACAAATTCTCCTTGGTGTAGCTATGGCTGTGATGGAGATACGAAGATGCTTGGACTAAAAATAGTTGCAATGTCTTATTATCCTTAGGTGTATCAATTGCAAATCTAGTACAAACTCTTCTCTATACTACGAGTCCTTCTTGATGGTTGCAAAGCTATAGGCTAGGGGGTTGAATGGGAGGAACAACTTCTTTAGCCTGCTACAACAGCTCCTGTTGCGCCAATTAATCTACCTACTGGCAGGCAACAAGTGTGTCTTGTTGAGCTGAAGATAGAAGAAATGGCTCTTTGAACAAGTCATTTCTATTCACGTTCCCCTGTTACCACAGAAGTGTTGAGTCAAAGAACTTCGTATTTATCTTTTTAAAATTTTTAGTTACCTGATCATAGAGGTCTATTTACGTGGAAAAATTACAACTGAGTCATGCTATAGTTTAGATATATCCTAAAACACTACCTATTTTATTTTCTATTTTTATTTTTTTTTCTTTGTGGTGCGCTAGTCCCTCGGTTGGGGTTTTGTGGACGATAACTAGTGTCCATTTTCATCACTTACACATGGATTATATCAATTGATTAATATGGCTCTTAGGTTTCTAGCTTGAATGATCTTAAGTTGTCAAAGGAATTTTTAAGATGGGCTTAGCGAGTATGAAATTGTGCATTCAAACTTGTTTAATTGAAAAGAAATTATCCGACTGATGTACTTTCACCTTCCATCTGGGTATGGATAAATGTGTTGGACACAATTAGACACCTTCTTATTTGCTTATTAGTTTTCTTATGTGACTCCAATCTCGACTCTTAATAACCAACTAAAGATTTCTCTTCACTCACTTTGTTCTTTACCGCCCTTCCCTTGTGGAAACCCCATCTGAAAATAGGAAAAGGAACCTTTAGGCCCAACGATTGTTGACACTCAATTTTGACCTCCCGATTCTACATTTAGGCTGCTATTTTAGAAAAATTATTAATTTTTAAATGTTGGTATTTTTTACATATTTTTCTTACATCAAACAAATTTTTGATATGTCACATTTATATTTTAAAATGTAAAAATTATTTTATTAAATTTTGATGTCATTTTTTTTACAATTTATCAATTCAGATACAATATTTTATATAATTTTATTAAAATGTATTAAATTATTTTTTTCACAAAATATGCACACTTACAATTTACAAATACATTGCTTATTATTATTATTATTATTATTATTATTATTATTAACAATAATCTTATATGACAATTTTACGTAACACTACCTTTACATGCGTAATTTATTTTAACCTCGACACCCTATTATCTTTTTCGTTATTATTACATCTATTAAATAGTAGCCTAATTCAATTCAATTTCCTAGTTCATTTAAATGATAGCCTTTTCTATTCAATTTATGACAATTGTAGCCTAATTTTACCTAATTTATTACAATTTTAGTTACATTTAACTCCATTTCAATTCATTTTTTATTTTTATAATCCTTTTAATCTCAACCGTGGATCAATTTTGATCCAACGATTGAGATCATATCACTCACTCTTTCCAACTTAAACAACACTCAAACCCTAATTCCTAGTTACACAAAAATATTTGTCTCCCTTGGCGCTCTTTCTCTCTACCTTCTCTTTCTATATTCTCTCTAGCCTCACTTTTCTCTATCCTATAACCATGGCTTCTGCTACTAGCCAACCACCATAAGTTGGAAAAAACTTTGTCCTCCTTCCTCCCGCTCTCTTCCGCTCTCACTCTCATCAATGACTCACTAAAATTAATGACTGACGAGTCCAAAACAGCATCAATAATGTCAACTACCACCAATGGCTGATGGATGAATCAGCCACCGCATCACCCTTCCTTATCCGTCGTCAGGCACCAGGAAAACCACGAGAAAACCACTCTAACCACTAATTTTGCTGTTGGAAAACCAAAATCAGTGTGTCCCAGTCTGCGCCACCAGCCACATTAGTCGGCGAGCAAACCGGCTAAGCTCCCCTCGAATGGACATCAATATCAACCTACCACAGCTCAAGACGATGGAACCAGACCCAATCGACACTGCCAACAACAGCAGCGGTATCTCGCCGCCTGTCCTCCATTACTCTACCATTGCTGCGGCAACCTCCAGCGGTTGCAAACCAATAACGTAACCTCATCTGTGATTCAACCTCTGCCTCTTCTCACCGTTCATGTTCTCATCAAAATTGAGGACTGGTAAGGTCCCTTTAGGTGAACCTGACTATTATACAATTTGATTCCTCAATCCTTTAATTGCATGATTATTTTTCTTTGGTTTAATTTGCATGTTCTTTTTCTTCTTTGGGTACAATTGCCTAAATTAATCTGTTAGATCTAAAGTTTATGATATCTGACTTTAAATATTGATTCAATTCGTTTAATTACATGTTTATATCTGATTGTTCTCAAAAGATGTTATACTTGTATTATGTGATTTAATTGATATTGATAGAAATTTGAATCTGCATTTATGGTAAAATATTGATTATGCCTATTCCTAAATAACAATACTAAATCAATTTAGTAGATTGGTGGAATTGATTTAGTTTGATTTTTGTGATTAGTTTCCTTATGATTTGTAAATTAGTTTTTAATATATATATGTTAAATACTAGCGTTGATACATGTTTCTATTATTATTATTATTATTATTATTATTATTATTATTATTATTATTATTATTATTATTATCTCTTATCTTTTAAATTCATGCCTTCTTTTACTCATCTATTTATAGTAAAACATTGAATAATTGATTGAGTCCATTTTTAGTTTTCTTTCTGCAAATTAAATGTATATTAACTGTTTCCTACCTTGATAATATGATTTCTTATGGTAAATATGGCATTAAAGAGATTGAACTTTCTCCTAATTGATTCTTGATATATTTTTCCTTTAATTTCCGAAAGTGATTTGTTCTATAATATTTCTTTTTTCTTTTGTTCTACTATATTGCTACTACTGTATAAACCGCCCTTCTTTTCACTAGAGGAATTGTTTTTGAATGACAATTACTACTCTCTAAAATAAACAAAAAAAAGAATTACAGGCTATTTTAATACAAGCCAATTATATATTTTAAGGGTTCTTTGATTTTCCTTCAAGGCTTACTAAAAACATCTTGCATATTTCATTGTTACAAGTGCTTGGCAATTATTATTCTTATTATCTCTTTTACTACTGTTCACTGGTAAGTTCTCAAAATGATGTAATTTTATTCTCTGTGTGTGTTGACTGCATCACGTAGTGAAAGCCTTTACAAAACATGTCTATAGGAATATTTCGATGTTTGTTATTATATGTTCCTATTTTCTTGCCCTTATATCTTGTCTCGCAGATTTAAATAGACAATTACGGGGTTCTAATGAGTCCACGAGATATTTATAATAGATTATATTAGTTCTACTTAGTTTTGTTTTCTTATTAAAGTACTACTGAATAACTAAAACTTCTCTAACTTGTATTAGCTAGAAGTGTGTTGTACCGTTGTTGTGTGCTTTTATGTTTTTTTTGGTGTACTATTATCTATCCTGAGTCGGGGTTTATAAGAAACAGTCTCTCTACTTTATTCTAAGTAGTGGTATGCACTGCGTACACATTATCCTTCCTATACCTCATTATGTGGGAATACACTGGGTATGTTGTTGTATAATTCGTTTAAGGTAGTGGTATGGACTGCGTACACTTACCCTCTCCAAACCTCACTTTGTGGGAATGCACCGAGTATGTTATTGTTGTTATAGAAGTTTGATATGTTTACTGGATAGTATTTGCCTAGTTTTTGGGCAGCCTCACTTTTCATAATTACATGCTTAATGGATTCTAGTTTTGGCTTGGAGAAGTAGTAGCATATAGAGTCATTTTAACCATCAAACCTGAAAGCATCATCATCAATCTTAATTTTTTTCTCTTTTCCACCGGTGTAAAAGTAAGTTGAATGAAGACTAATTGCCGCTCAACATATCATTGGTACTATGGAAGAAGCCACTACATATCTGCCTTAGTTTAGGATAGGAGTAATATTTAGTACTATATTTCAGTAAGTTCCTTTGTGTTGGACTAGTTTTACTTTTCTTTGCACTAGATATTGCCTTAGTACAATTTTAGTTTTTTAATTGTATAATTGTGGGTGAATTTTATCAATCTGACATGTTTTATAATTTTATTTTTAATTTATTCAATTCTAATTTTAAAAATAGTATCAATATGAAATCATTAAGCAATTTCTTGTAATTGGTAACAAAAGATTTTATTATAAAGATAACTTTTAGCAATGATTAAATTAGACTTTTCAAGACAAATATTTTCTTCACGAAATAAACTAGTTCATCATATGTTTGACTATATTTAGTGACATATGTAATTTGTCTCAATATCTTCCTTTTTATTTGATACAAATTAATTTTGTATTTTATGACAATCATAATTGTTCAGTAATCATAATAATTTAGTGACGATTCTACATTCTCGGTAGAAAAATACTATTTTTAGTGACAAATGGTAGATTTAACTGCCAAATTAATAATCTTTATTATAATAATAAATTTGTCACTAATTCATACATTTAAGGAAAAAAATTTACTGTATACAAAAAGTTGTCAATAGTGATGAAAATACATTTGTTCAGCCACGAAATATATATAACTCTAGAGACAATTGGTGTCGTCGTTGATTGAACTAAATAATTAGAGACGATAAAATTTTGTCGGTATTGATAACTTTTAGTGAAAAATCTTATCATCAACTACAAAAAAATTACATTTTTATGACAAACAGATTCGTCATAAATGTTACACATTTGGGGACAGTTGTTTTTTCTAGATAATTTAATTTTTTAGCAACGAAGCATTAAATTGTCTTTGTCTACTTTTAGCGACCCACTTTTAGAGACAATTGATTGAAGAAATTTTTTTCGTCACACTAAATCTTTTGCGATAAAATATGACTTATAAGTGAAAAAATAATTCATCCCAAATAATCAATTTTGTTGTAGTGATTGTCTTTTCCCCTGGTATATCAAATTAGGTGATCGGCTTACTTGTGAAGGTTCACCGCGACGAGTGCCATTATGTCCCTTGATTTTGTGGTCATGAAAAATTGATATTCAAGCAGCCAGGTTCATTAGAATCAATGGTGTAAGAATGGGATGTCTAATCTATTCTCTTAGATCTGTATGAAGACGTCCATATCTATATATGAGAGGCTATAGAATGTCTTAATAAAATTCCCCATATTTTGTTCCTTATCATATGGATTTCTCTCATACTTTATGCTTTAAGTCATGGTTTACTCTTTTCTATGAAGATGGTGTTGAATAGATCTCGTGAGGTTAGATATGTAAAGCCTTCATTTGAGGAGAGCTCATTCTAGAGGGTAAGTTACGAGTCTCAGATAGACTTGAGGTACTAGATAGGCACGGGGATCTACCTCATATAGGAGTGGTGCTAGGGGACTCTCCGTTGAGCCTCATTTTAATTATGTTAGAGGTGTGGATTGTACTTTTTTTCCGCCGAGTTCTTCTATCACAGTCTTATAGGGATTGTTAATTTACTTATTGACCCATTTCGAGGGTGATACCCCTGCTCTGAGTATTCTACCCTTATTTATGCTAAAGTCTATTTGTGGTGTTCCTCTAACCCCGTGTATGGATAGTCAAGTTTCACCTATTTTTTCTTTTTGTACTCCATAGACTTCAAATGTTATTCCTCCTTCAGCACCTGCATCAAAGTATGGTATTTCAAGGTCTAAAGTTCATCCTTTATCTATGTTGCCCCCTAAGGCAATACCTCATCCTGCTAGATTCACCATAACTACTCTTGGTGTAAGTATATTTATGTCTTTTGAGGATCAAAATAGGTTTTAGAGATTCACTCATTTGGATCCCGCTAAGTTCAGAGGTATAGTGGGTGAGAATGCTTATGAGTTCTTGATTGACTATTGTGATAAGTTTTATAAATTAGATTTGCATGAGTCGCATGGTGTGGAATATACTATTTATCAGTTAAGAGATGCTACCAGAGATTTATGGAGGTTGCTAATTAGTTGTAGACCTCTTGATTCTCCCAAGATAACTCGAGATTAGTTTGCTGAGGCATTTTTGAAGAGGTTCATGCCTTAAAGACTGAAAGATAGAAAGAGAGATGAGTTTTATCACTTGGAGTAGGGCTCTATAATTATTGTAAAGTATGAGGTATGCTTCCATGCTTTATTAAGATATTCCTATTCCAGCTTTGCCACTGAGTCTGAGAAGATTTAAAAGTTTGTAAAGGGGATGGATGTCACTCTTCAGTTAGCTACATCTCAGATGGTTGTATTTAAAGTATCTTTTTAGATTATATTAGATCATGCTAAGATGACTGAGGGTATTTTTTTAGCATCTTAGGGAGGTGCCAAAAAGCTGTACCATTTTGGTGAGTTTAAAGAACACAATTATCAAGGTAGGAATTCTATAGGTTTTCATGGATATCATGGTAGAACAATGTAGGCAGCCTTGAAAAGTTCAGGTAGAGAGTTTTCTAGATAAGTAGTTTAGGATGGTCATTCGAGTCTAGTCGTACCTCCTTCTATCCAGTTGGGTGATAGAGCTTGCTATGTGTGTGACAAAATTAGCAATTTGGCCAAGGACTATCCTCGTTATGTGTTCAAAGCTTTTCCTATTTTAGTTCTGAAATGTAGAGATTCTACCAGACATATATGAGCCAGAGGTAGTAGTGCCCAAGGTGATCATTGCAGGGCTACTCAGACAGTTGGTGGTCATGGATAGTGCTATGTTATACCTTACAGATGGGAGGTACATTTTTTCAATATTGGTTTTATAAGTAATGGCTTCATTTATTTTAGATCTACATCTATGGTATTTGATCTAGTATTGACTTTTTCTTATGTGTCTGGATATTTTCCTTTGGATTTTGATTCTGCTAGTGATCCACAAGCCATGCATATTTATATATCTACCTTTTTAGGAGATAGTTGAGTGGTTGATCAAGTATACTTAAGTGGTTGATCAAGTGTACTAATCATGTGTTGTGACTTTTATTCGTCGTAAGACTTGGCTAGATTTGCTTTTCTTAGATATTGTTGATTTTAATGTCATCTTGGGTATGGATTGGTTGGCTCCCTACCATGATGTCCTATCTTATTATGCTAAAAATATGACTCTGGATTTACTAGGTATGCTAATGATAGCCTGGAAGGGTATGCTTTAATTAGGTCTGAAGAGGGTTATATCTTATGATCATGTTCATTAATTAGTTTAGAGGGGATATTTTTATTATTACGTTCACATTCATGATACTAGTATTATTTCACCTCCTTCTTTAGATTCTTCTCTTGGCCGTGAGTTTATGGATTTATTCTCTACGAATTTGCTTGTTATTCCTACAGATCAAGATATTAATTTTGCTATCAATATTGATCCAGACACCAAGCTTTTTTCTGATCCTTCTTATAGGATGGCCCCATTCATATTGAAATAATTGAGGAATTAGATATAGGAGTTGTTGGATTAGAATTTATCTGACCTAGTGTATCCCCTTAGGGTGTCGCTTTCTTGTTTTTGAAAAAGAAGAATAGGTCAATACATACATGTATTGATTATCAGCAATTGAACAACGTGATGGTGAAGAATAAATATCATGTTCCTTGTATTGATGATTTGCTTTACCAACTTCGGGGTGCTTCACTATTTTCAAAGATTGATTTGTGATGCATGTTTAGGATTAAAGCTTTAGATATTTTGATAATAGATTTTCGGACTTGGTATAGTCATTATGAGTTCTTGGTCATGTCCTTTGGGTTGACCAACACTCCTTCATTTATGGAGTTGATGAATTGAGTATTTTGATAGTATCTTAACTTTTTTGTTGTTCTATTTATAGATGATATCCTATTTTATTCCAAGATTAAGGCCAATCATGAGAAGTATCAATGAATTATGCTTAATAAGTTAAGGGATGAGAAGTTGTATGATAAGTTCTCCAAATGTGTGTTTTGGTTAGAGTTTTTCTCTTTCTTGGGTCTCGTGGTGACTAACAAGGGTATTATGGTTGATCCAGCCAAGGTTGTAGCGATTCAAGATTGGGCTAGACCTACTTCTATGCTAAGATTCAAAATTTTATTATCTTGGTAGGTTATTATCGGTATTTCATTGAGGGTTTCTCATTATTGCAGCTCTTTTTACTAAGTTGAATAAGTAGAAGCTTTCTTTTTAGTGGTCTAAAGCATGTAAGATAAGCTTCTAGAAGCTCAAGGATTTTTTGACTTAAGCTTCTATCTTGATTTTACCCAAGGAGGACATGGGATTTATCATATTTTGTGATGCTTTATGTGTTAGTTTATGTGTTGTGTTAATGCAGGAGGGTAGGTGATTGGGTATGCTTCTCGTCAATTGAAGCCCATGAGAGGAATTGTCCTACCCATGATTTGGAGTTGTACATGAGAGTTTTTACTTTGATGTTGTGGAGGCACGACTTGTATGGAGCCCGTTGTGAGATTTTCTCAGATCATTGTAGCATTCAATATTTCTTTACCAAATAAGATTTTAATATAATGCAGTGTCATTGGCTTGAGTTGTTTATGGATTTTGACTTGACTATCCTCTATCATTCGAGCAAGGCTAATGTAGTTTTGGATGCCTTGTGCCGAATGTTTATTGGCATGGGTATTTTGGCAAATCTTTTGACCCAAGAGAGGACTTTGGTCCTAGAGTTTTAGACTTTAGCTAACCAGATGGTTAGTCTTGATATTTTGACATGAGGGTATGTTTTGGCATTTATAAAGGTTTGGTATTCTTTAACGAAGCAGATTTGAGCTTATTAGTTTGATTATATTAAATTGAGATTACTTCAACATAAGGTGTTGAGTGGTAAGGCTAAGGAAGCCTCACTAGATTTAAATGGTATCTTGTGAATTGGAGGGTGAGTTTATGTATCAGGAGTAGGTGATTAGATTAGATTGGTTTTAGTAGAGGCCTATTATTCTAATTTGACCCATTCGAGAGTGACTAATATGTATCATAACTTAAGATAACATTACTAGTAGGGTGGTATAAGGAAGAATGTAGCGGATTTTATAGCTCGTTATTTATATTGTCTATTGGTGAAGGTCGAGCATGTGAAACCAGGCGATTTTCTTCTTTGGTTACCCATTCTTTAATGGAAGTTGGAACTAATTACTATGGACTTCATGACTTAGTTGCCTCATACTTCTCATGGTTTTGATATTGTTTGGGTTATCATGGATTAATTAACCAAGTCTGCTTTTTTCTTTGGGTTTAGGTCTTTTTAAGTACCGAGTGGTTGACTAATATCTATATTTTGGAGATTTTGTGTCTTCATGGTATTCCAATGTCTATCATCTCAGATTGAGGTTTAGTATTTATAACTCATTATTGGAAGACTTTTTAGGAGGAGTTGGGTGCTCTGGTTGATGTTAGTACAATATTTCATCCCCAGACTGATAGTTAGTCAAAGTGGACTATTCAGGTTTTGGAGGATATGCTCCGCACTTGTGTGATGAACTTTGGTGGTCAGTGGAGCAACATCTAGCTTTAGAAAAGTTTTCTTATAATAACAGCTACCATTCCAGTATTTATATGGCTTCTTTTGAGGCTTTATATTAAGGCATTATCGTTCTCTAGCTTGTTGGTTTATGGTTTCTGAGATAGACCTCGAGGTACGAACTTGCTTCGTGAGTCTTTGGATATGCTTTTGATCATTCAAGATAAACTTCGACTAGCTTAGAGTTGGAAGAAGTTCTACGAAGGCCATAGACTTTATGCCTTGAGATTTGGTGTTGGTGATCATGTTTTCCTTCAATTCACTCATGAAGGGTGTGATGAGGTTTTAGAGTAGGTCCAAGCTTAGCCCTAGGTATATTGGTCCATTTGAGATTTTTTAGACTCTTGGTGATGTTGATGATGTGTTAGATTTGCCCCCAAATTTAGTAGTTATTCATATAGTTTTTCATGTTTTTATATTTCGCTGGTATATTCCAGATAAATCTTATGTCATTCATTGGGAGTCAGTTTAACTAAAGGGGAGGTTGTCTTTTATTGAGGAGTCGGTCTCCATCTTGGCTAGGGATGTTAGACGGCTGCGTTCTAGAATTATTCTAGTAGTTAACGTTCAATGGAGACATAAACCTGTAGAAGAGGCTACTTGGGAGGTCGAGTCTAATATGAGTAGTTCTTATCCCCAGCTTTTTGTGGTTTCAGGTATTGCTTTTGCCTTTAGTTCGAGAATGAACTAGATTTTTAGTGGTGGATGATGTAACAACTTAAATTTTTATTAAAACTATGAAATATGTGTTTTTGTATAGTTTGAATATTTTTCCCCTCCTCTTGGTTGCCTTGTTGTATTTTTGGGTTGTAGGGATGATTGACACATTTTACAATGCATTTTGGTTCCATTTATATGATATTATGGTTTTTGATGGCTTTGAGAGCCTTATAGTAGAGCTCAGATGTTATTAGATATCAAAATGGACTGTGTCAGCTGATCCAAAACATTGATTTTAGGGTGGTAACATGGTTGGTGTTGTTTATGGATTTTAAATCTCATTTCAACCCTCGATTTAAAAATTTGTGATTTTGGGTATCGAGGGATGACTTTGTGAAAATAATGTTGTTTCAAAAATTTTATATCTCCATTGAGTTCAGAGTGACAAATTTGATAGGGTAGCATAGTTCATTTGCATTCACGAGATTTCAAATGAATCCTGAGGAGTCTGTGGATTTTTGGACCCTACATATACCCATGTTTCGCCATTCTTTTCCTAATTTTGAGACTTAGAGCTTAAGGTTTCATGCTTTTGAGCAATTTCTTCTATTTCTTAGCTTGGACAAGCTTCTAAACACCTATTTCAGCTACTTTACTTAAATTTTATCATTTATTTCATAATTTAACATGGATTAAAGTTGAAATTGGGCATTTTGGCGCCGAAGGTCAAAAAGTGTATTTCTTTGATTTAAACCACAATTTCAATCCATTTTCACTTGGGTATGCTTCTAATCTTACTATTATTACTTTTCTATCAATTTCATCTTCAAAACAACTTCAATTTTTTTTCTTTAAAATGGATTTCAGGGATTTTACCTGGTAAGGCTTGAAATTTGTTTTTCTTTGATTTCGACCTCGTTTTAATTCATTTTTGCTTATGTTTCAAGATGTAGACTCCTAAAATATGGAAAATATATTTTTGAAATAAAATTATGATTTTGCACTTCTTTTTTAAAAACCCATTTTGGGGGGTTCATTTTGACCCTGGCTTAAAAATAGGTAATATGGGTATTGTTGTCTTTGTTTTGATGAATAGATTCTATATTTTTATTTTTTTAGTCAATTTTGGGTGGATTCATGGGCATTAAGACTTTGTATTGAAGGCTTGCAAACTATTTTTTGATAATAAAGGTAGGTTATGGCATATCTTCTTTCAAACTAGGCTGGGTAGTTAATATTGATACAAACAAATGTTAAGGGTGTGGGAACTAATCATGTAAATGTCTAAGTTTATTTTGCTATGCCCATGTGCGGGCTTATATGTTGATATATTTGGTGGTTTTGGAACATTATTTGCTATGTGTGGCTATGTGGGGTCTTATATAATTTTTTTGGCCTTATATATGTAAAGTTGATTATCTGTTGGTAATGAGAAAGCCTAACATGGTATCAATTATATATTTGGATGTATTCATACTGTATTGGCATGTGAATCGTGTTGGATTACATGAATAGTTATAAAATTAAGTTAATATTTCATTCATATAGTTTGTATATTGGCTGGATATGGAAACACTCTTGTTGGTTGGTTGCAAGTATTTAATCCTCTGATTCATGAAACATTGGTTCCACTGTGAAAATACTAGAAACACTACCTTTTTTTGATAGAAAATGTGACATCTTAAAGAAAAACCCTCCACGAGTGATATATTGGGGAGGGGATATAGGTATGGATTGGATATGAATTATATATGGGTTGATAAACCCCCTATGGTTCCTACACCGAGAAGCTTTCGATCCATAGGTATATACGGAGGTTGTGCAATAACCTCTTGCATTACATCATCATCATCAACATCATTTTCATTATATTTACCTTATTTTTCTTGTGTAGTGACTGTATTTCTGTGTTGACTAGTTTCTTATCCATTTGTTCTATCTCCCTTTACTTGTACTTGATATTGTCATATATTTTTTGTTATTCTTTGCTCTACTTAAATGTGGTATAAATCATAATTTTATACTTTTTTGGAGTTTGTTGCAATATATGTGAATATTATAGAACTGATAGTGCAAACGGTCTAGGCTACCATTGAGGGATATTTTTTAATTTCAAGTGACGTGCCCTTAGTGTATACTTTTGTATGCTTTATTTTCTACATTTTTTGATCATCCTATGTTACCTATTGAGTATATGTGGACAATACTTACCCCTATTTTACCCTTTCAGTGCAGATCCTGGTTGAATGTGCCTCACAGTGGTTGATCCAAGCGCATTCAAAGTTATTCAAGATAGTGGTTGTATTTCATCCATTTGGAGTTCATTTCTATCTTTCTTATATTAGACTATGTCTTTACTAGTATCTGAAGATAGAGTTAATCCTATTGGATTTCTTATGTATTTGATTCATAGATTGTATTAGTAGTTCTTACATCGGAACACCAAGTTTTGGGAGTTATGGCATTATTGGTTATGTTTCTTTCCATTTTTGTTATATGTATGTGGTTCAACTTTGTTATAGAAGCCTTGCCCAGGGGTTATTTTTGTCTTATCCCCTTACGTATCAGTTTTGGTGATAGGCTTACTTGTCAAGGTTTGCCACAATAAGTTCCATCATGGCCCTTATTTTTTAGGTCAAGACATATATTTTTGCCTTTACAATATATTTGTGGTTTGACTTTGTTCTTGGGTTCTTGACTTGGTTTTTTGTATTTATTACTCATTTTATATTAATTTAGGTAATAGACTTACTTGTCAAGAATTACCGCAGTAAGTTCTATCATGACTCTTGGTTTTTGGGTTGTGAAAAATAGGTATCAAAGTAGCCAAGTTTATTGGTCTCAACTGTATAAGAATGGTGTGTCTAATAAAATCTAGTTGATCAATACGTAGACATCTATATCTATCTTCTCGAATATATAAGATATCTTTAGGAAACATCCCTTATTTCATTTTATGTCATGTGGATCTTTCATACCTTGTGTTTTAATTCATATTTCACTCTTTTATGCACAGATGATGAGGACTAGATCTAGTGAGATTAGAGATTTAGAACCATTATTTGATGTGAGAGCCCAGTCTAGAGGGCGAGTTGAAAGATGCGATCAAACTTGGCATAGAAGACGAACAAAAGAATCTTTCTCATATAGAGATAACACTAGGGGACTCTACCTTGAGCCTCAAGATAAGCATACTGGATATATGGGTCCTTCTTCGGTCCCATCAATTTGTTCTACCCCGATCTTGAAGTAGTTACTTGTTTGTTTGTTGACCTAATTCAAAGGTGCTCCTTTGAGTGCACTTGGTGTTCCTCCAGCTTAGAGTATTGTGCCTCCATATGTGCCAGAGTCTACTTATTTTGTTCATCCAGTTTTGAGTATGGATCTTTCTATTGTATAGATATCCACTGATGGTACTCTACAGACTCCAAGCGTAATTCCTTATTTATTGCCTATATCTTAATATGGTGCTTCGAGATATGCAGTTTAGCCTTTTTCTATTGTGCCTCCTTAGATAGGTTCCTAGCTAGTAGGATTTATTATGCCTCCTACTATTGCAAGTAAAGTTATGTTTTTTAAGGATCAAAAGAGTTTCAGAGATTTACTCATTTGGGTCATTCAAACTTCAGTGGTGTTGTAGGCACGAATGCCTATTAGTTTTTGATGGATTATTAGGATAGGTAGCATTACCTTTGTTCACTTGAGTTGTATGAGGTTGCTATACTACTGACCAGTTGAGAGTTAAACCAAAGATTAGTGGAGTGTTACTTATTGGTGTCCAACCTCTTGGTTTGCTAGAGATAGCTTGGGATCAGTTCACCATGGCCTTTTTGGATAGGTTCGTACCCTTCATCTTTAGTTATCAGATGAGAGATGAATTCGATTTCTTGGAGTATGGTTCTATGACTGTTATAAAGTATGAGGCACATTTCCATACATTTGCTAAATTCTAGTATTGCCATCGAGTTGGAGAAGATTCAAAAGTTCCCTAAAGGGTTGGAAGTTTCTTTTAAGCCAACTATGACTCAAATGTTGTGTATGCGACATTATTTAAGAGTATAATGGATTATTCTAAGATGACTAAGTCTATTAACCGTGTATCTTAGAGAGGTACTAAGAAGGTATGGCGTCTGCGTAAGTTTAGAGGTCACACTTCTCAAGGTAGAGATTATAGAGGCTTCTATGGGTATTATGATAGGCTAGTGTATGCTTTCTTGTATATTTTAAGTAGATGATCTTCTATTTTAGAAGCTTTGGTTGATCGTCCTAAGTCGGTCGTACCTTTTTATATTTAGTCAGGTCGTACAGTTTTCTATGTGTGTTATAAGTTTGGCCATTTTTTCAAAATCTATCCTCGTCGTGTTTTAAGAGCTACTCTTGTATCTCTTGGAAGAGTTAGAGGTTATTCTAGAGATGCGAGCGGTAGAGGTAATGGTTCCTACTGTGGTGGTCATGAGAATACTCAACCAAATGGTGTACGTGTGCAGTGCTATGCTATACCTGCCAGGATAGATGTAAAGGCCTCTAATAATGTTATCACAAGTATCATCTAGTTTTGTTTCAAATATAAATCTATATTATTTGATTCAGGGTCAACTTTCCCCTATATGTCTACATACTTTACCTTGGGTTTCAATTCTACTTATGAGTCTTGATATGCCACATCCGTGCATTTACTCTCATAAGAGACTCTTTAGTTGTGGATCAGGTGTACCGATCTTATTTTTGTGACTTTTGCTAGTTGTGAGACTTGGGTAGAACTAATTGTATTTTGATATGGTAGATTTAAATATCATCTTCGGTAAAAATTTATTAGCTTATCATTACGTTGACAGAGATTATTATGCTAAGACTGTGCCTTTCGCTTCGCCAGGTGTACTAAGGGTAGCTTGGAAGGGTGTGCTTTATTTGGGTCACAATAGAGTTATATATTTCCTTCAGGCTTAACGCTTGGTTGAGCGAGTAGGTTTGTTTTATTTGAATTATAATCATTATACTAGTGCTGCTTTACCTTCTTTCTTGGATTCTGTTTGTGAGTTTTTAGTCAGTTTGTAGATGTTTTCCCTACTGATTTTCCTAGTATACCTCTAGATTATGATATAAACTTTGCTATTGATGTTGAGTTGGCCAACAAGCCAATTTTTATTCAATCTTATAGGATGGCCCTGAAAAAGTTGAGGAAATTAAAGGATCAGTTGCAGGAGTTGTTGGATAAGGGATTTATCCGACCTAGTGTGTCATTTTGAGGTGCGCCTGTGTTCTTTGTAAAGAAAAAGGAAGGGTATATACGCAAGTGTATTGGATATCGACAATTGAACAAGATGACGATCAAGAATCTGTATCCACTTCCTTGTACTGATGATTTATTTAACCAGCTTCAGAGTGCTTTGGTGGTTCTAATGATTCATTTGAGGTTTGGGTATCACCAATTAAGGATTAGATCTTTGGATGTTCCTAAAATAACTACTCACACTTGACACGGTTATTATAAGTTCATGGTCATGTCTTTTGGGTTAACCAATGCCCCATCCTCGTTCATGGAGTTAATAAACCGGGTATTTCGACTATATTGCAAATACTTTTTTTTATTTTATTTGTAGATGACATGTTGGTTTATTCTAAGAGTCAAGCCATTTATGTGGAGCATTTATAGATTGTACTTCAGAGATTGAGGGATGATAAGTTATATGCTAAGTTCTCTAAGTATGAGTTTTAGTTAGAGTCTGTTTCTTTCTTGGGCCATGTGGTGACCAAAGATGGTATTATGGTCTATTCGGCCAATATTATAGCAGTTCATGATTGGTCTAGGCCTACTTCTTGTATTGAGATTCAGAGTTTTTTTGTTTTGCAGGCTACTATCAGTGTCTTGTTAGGGGTTTTTCATCTATTGTAGCTATGACAACCAAGTTATGCAGAAAAAGATTTTGCTTTAGTGGCACAATGCTTGTGAGGTGAGCTTTCAAAAGCTCAAGGAATTGTTGATTTCGACTCCTAGCTGTACCTTGACCAAAGAGGGCGTGAGTTTTACCATTCTCTATGATGCTTTTGGTATTGGTTTAATTTTGATGTTGATGTAGAAGGGTAAGGTAATTGCATATGCCTATGGTCAATTGAAGCCCCACTATTGGAATTACCCTACCCAGGATTTGTAGTTATACACAATTGTTTTTACCTTTAATTATGGAGGCACTAATTATATGAAGTCTGTTGTGAAATTTTCTTAGATCATCATATCCTTCAGTACTTCTTCACCCAGCGAGATCTTAATATGAGGCAACTTTTTTGGCTTGGGTTGCTTAAGGATTATGACTTGACTATTCTCTACCATCCAGGGAAGGCTAATGTGGTTGCAGATTCCTTGAGCTGGTTGTCGTCTAGCATGTTAGATTAGTGAATCTTTTTATCCAAGAGAGGCCTTTAACCTTAGAGTTGCGGTATCATGCTAACTAGATGGCTAGGATTGAAGTTTTTGACACCTAGGTGTGTTTTGGCATTCGTGGATGCTAGGTCTTTCTTGGTGAAGGGGCTCATCAGATTGATGAGGTTGGATTAAGAGTTATAAGAGATAAGGTGTTGAGTAGTTAGGCTAAGGAAGCCTTACTTGATCCAGATGCTGTTTTAAGTATTGGTGGGCGAGTTTGTGTACCGAGAGTGGGAGATTGTATTAGATCAACTTTGGAGGAGGCTCATTATTCTAGATATTCCATCTTTCTTGGATTAACTAAGATGTATCACAATTTGAGATACCATTATTGGTGATGTAGTATGAAAAAATATCACACGGATTTTGTAGCTCGTTTTCTACATTTCTAGAAGGTGAAGGCCAAGCATTTGAGACCTA
Organism: Capsicum annuum; assembly: GCF_002878395.1. Lineage (NCBI taxonomy): Eukaryota > Viridiplantae > Streptophyta > Magnoliopsida > Solanales > Solanaceae > Capsicum > Capsicum annuum. Next base: position 124,352,511 of record NC_061118.1, read on the forward strand.
ATGGTTCGCTTTAGAGGTTATCCATTCCTAAGTGGAAATCAAAATGAATCACTACAGATTTTGTGACTCTATTGCCTTGTGCTTCTCATGGTTATGACAATATTTGTTTCATGATTGATCAGTTGATCTAATCTGCTCATTTTATAAGATAGGTCATCCTTAAGGTTTGTTGGTGTCTATCATCTTAGATCAAGGTTCAGTGTTCACATCCCACTGTTGGAAGACTTTTCAGGAGGATCTGGGTACTCGATTTAATATTGGTACATCAATTTACCCCTAGACGAACGACTAGTCAGAATGAACCATTCCAATTTTGGAGGACATGCTCCGTGCTTGTGTTATGGTCTTTAGAGGTTAGTGGGAAAACGATCTAGATATGGAAGAGTTTGTGTATAATAATATCTATCATTCAAGTTTTGAGATGACTCCTTAGGAGGCATCTTATTATAGGTGTTGTTGCTCTTTTAATGGTTGGTTTGATGTTTAGGAGATTAGACCTCAAGGTACAGACTTGCTTCGTGAGTCTTTGGATCAAGTTTGGGTCATTTAGGATAGACTTCAAGCAACTCAGAGTTAGCAGAAGTGCTATGTGAATTTTAGACTTCGTCCCTTGAGATTCTGTGATGGTTTTCATGTCTTTCTTCATGTTTTGCCCATAAAGAGTGTGATGAGGTTTGGGAAGATGGTTAAGCTTAGCCCTAGATATATTTGACCTTTTGAGAACATTTACATTATTGGGGATATGGCCTACGAGTTACCACTACCTCAAAATTTATAAGTTGTTCATCTAATTTTTTATGTTTCTATGCTACGACATTACATTCCCAATGATTCTCATGTTATTTGTAAGGATTTAATTCAGTAAAATGAGCAATTGTCCTTTGTTGAGGAGCCCATCTCTATTCTAGCAAGGGATATTAGACAGTTGCATTTTAAAATTATTCCAGTGGTTATGGCCTAGTGGAAACTTCACCTTGTAGATGAGTTTGATGGGAGTTTGATTCAATATGCATATTAGTTATCCCCATCTTTTCTCTATTTGACGTATTCGTATTGCCTTTAGTTTGAGGATGAACAAGATTCTTAGTGATGAATGCTGTAATGACCTGAATTTTGGTCATTTGTTTGAAATATTTATTTTTTCCTGATTTAAATATTTTACCCATCCTCGTGGCTCCATTGTGGTATTTTTAGGGTATGGGGGTGATTGGCCTAGTTTCCAAAGAATTTCAGTGCAGTTTATGAGAGATTGTGCTTTTTGATGGTCTTAGAGATCATTAGTTGAGTTCGGTCAACATCATTAGATTTGAGTGTCGAATGGAAAACATATTATGCCACCAGACCTAGAACATCGATATTATGTTGGTAACAAGGTTGGTGTAGTTTTACAACATTTATATCTTATTTTGACCTGCCGTTCAAAAAAATACGAATTGAATTTTCAGTAGTCACTTTTTTGAAACAACAATTTTTTAAAAATTTGATATGTCCATTTAGTCAGAAGCATGGAATTTAGTGGAGTAGCATAGTTCATTTTCATACTCGAAATTCTGAATGAATCCTGAGGGGTCCGTAGAGACTTGGAATTCTCTAAATTTTTAGCTACTGAACAACTCAGCTGGTGCATTTGCCTAAGCAAAGATTTAGTTTCTTATGTGACTTGGCCTGTGTACTGCCCCATATTTTGGACTAGAATGAAAATCCATCATTCCTATGCGTAGACATTTCAAAAGCCTCGAATCTTATGTAAATTTAGTGTGTTAATCAATTATGTAGTGTGTGAATCTATTTGAGCATGAATTTAGATCATAGAGGTTCCCTAATTCAAGTACAAGTTGAAAGCTTTCCTATTGTTCCAGTTTTAGTGAGCGTCAAAACTTAGGTCAACTTCAATCAACCATAACTAGTTGTTTATGACGAATTGGGTGGTTTACTATATATCAATGAATCTCTTTGAATTATTTTTCCAATGATACCAATTTCGTCTAAATTCAATATCGGAGAAAAGTGTTATTCCTATTTTACTCCAGCATGTCAGGCTCAAAAATAGTGTGACGACATTCTTGGTAGCTTACCACATTTGTGATGCCCTATCACGAAGGCCGTCAACCTTAGGCAGAAACTAGCTCCTAAGTGACGACATTCATGGTAGCTTACCACATTTGTGATGCCCTATCACGAAGGTCGTCAGCCTTAGGTAGAAACCAGCACCTAAGTGACGACATTCATTGTAGCTTACCACATTTTTGACACTATGTCACAAATGTCATCTGCCTTAGGCAGAATCCAGCTTCTGTGTGACGTTATTTTTGATGGTTTACCATATTTTTGACTCCATGTCACAAATGTCGTCAGCCTTAAGTAGAATCTAGCTTCTGTGTGATGACATTTTTGACGGCTTATCAAATTTTTGAGGCCTTGTCACAAATGTCGTCATATATTATTTTCAGCAACTGAGAATTTATTTCATAAGGGTATTTTGGTTTTTTTCCTTCACTTCCCATGACTTATAACCCTCAAGAAACGTATTATCTTCCATTCTCATTTGTTGAAACATCTCAAAAAGCTCTCTCATACACTTTAAACCACAAGATTAGGGTTTCCTCTCAAGATTATCTCCTCAGGAACAAGAACATTCTTTCCCAAAGGGGTTAAACCCTAGTCAAGAAAACTCAAGGGCAAGCCTAAGGATTTCTTCAGGAACCTTCAGAAACATTAGATCTCTTTCAAGATCAAGGTTTAAAGTATGCGTAGTGTTCATCTATGGATTCAATTCTTTCATAGAGCTCAAGAATCCTGCTTTTCAATGTTATTTTGTAAACTTTTTGTGGTGATAGGAGCATCTACTTGTTGATGATTGTTGTTTAAGTTTCAAGATGATATCTAAAGGTGTTTTCATGGAATATATGTGGTTGTTAGTTGAAAACACACAAACTTTTGGTGGTATGATATGATGCAAGTATTAAATCCATGTATGCCTTAAAGAATGCATGCAAGGTGTTTTGATAAAATGCCTAGGATGCTAGAAATTCATATTTACATGATTCCATGATATCTAAATGACAAGTCTATATTAGCTATACACTTCAATATGGATTTCCATGCTATTTATATGTTGTTATTGTTGTGGTATGAAGCATGTATGATCCTATATAGCCCATGGATGGTGTAGGACGGTAAAGCTATATAACATAGGTTAAGGTTTTAATGGCATGCTAAACCAGGTCCCCTTTTCTAGCATGGTTATATATATGTGTATGTTTGTGTGTATATGGATGGTTTTACTTGGTTTTATAAATTTTAATTATTTTATCCTTATCCTAAGTTCATTCTAGTGATCACTCTCTAACCTGTCTTTAAGTGGCTGTATACCCATGCTATGTAGGAACCAACCGTTCTCCCCCTCCTACATAGTGATTAACTTGGGGACAACTATTGGATTAAAGTGGTGAGTTACCATCTTTTTGAAAGGATCTATTTTATGTTATGGATTTTTTTGACATTTTGATTTATTTATTGATGTTGTCTTTGGATATAGTTGGGGTCATGTCCCAACCAAATATTCTTACTCTTTTAGTTAAAGGCTTTGTGGTACTGCTCTAGGTTGGAACAGGCGGGATGGATATTGGTGTTAGCCTTAATACTGGCATTGGTATTAGAGCTGACATCACTGGACATAATTTCTCACTGTTCCATCATATTTCATTTTGTGATTAATAATAATATATCTTGGATCTCATTTGGTTTTGGCCTGGTTTATTGCCCTTGGTTCAATATTGGTTTGGCTTGGTAGTTTGGTTGGTGCAGTTTGGTAGACGGGATGGCTTGGTAGGGTTGGTCTAGTAATAGACCTATCCCAAAGTCACTCCTTATCCAGTTATTCTATCACGATATTTGTTTGGTATTTAGTCGACTTAAGGTATGCTGATGGTGGTTAGGTTGGGTAACAAGGGATGGTCGCTTGTCCTGGTTGGACTTGGTATGCCTACTACGACAAGACCCCTGGTCAGGTCGTGTCAAGTTTGTATTAGAGCTTTAGGTTTATGGTTAATTGGGAATCCACAAAGCTGTTTTGAGTAGAGTCTTTTTTAAGGATTTATAGCACACCACACTCATGAGAGAGAGGCTACAAGGCATTTAAGAATGTTTCACTTTCTTAGTATTGTATGTTCAAGCTTGGAGTCTAAGTTTTGAAATTCTTCTGTAATCCTTGGTTTTTCATTTTTCAAATCATGCCTTGATGATCTGGAACACAAAGAAACTCTTCAAACCTTTTAGGGATAATGTTAATGGGGTATGTTTTATGTTTGGTGTTTTTCTTTGATCTCAGGATCCTATCCCCGATAGTTCTTGAGTTCCTCCAGTTGATACTAATCCTTCTCAGGGTGAGGTGACTAATGCGGAATTTTGCCAATATATTTATACTATTGCTAAATTAGTTGCTGGTTAGGTTGAGCGAGATGCGTTCGGTGGGTTATCTACTGTGGCCATAAGGGTTGGCCAGGTTATGAAACTGAATTCTCCTACTTTTATAGGTTTGAAAGTAGAGGAGGATCCTCAGGGTTTCTTGGATGAAATTGAGAAGATATTTAGGGTGATGTAGGTAAATAATATAGAAGGTGTAAACTTTTCAGCTCAAGGACATTGCATACCAATGGTATGAAGAATGGGATAGGGATAGAGGTGATGTGGAAGAGATGTCCTTATGGGAAGACTTCTCTAATAATTTTTTGGATCATTTTCTTCCTGTAGAACTGAAGGAAGCAAAGATGGAGGAGTTTGTAAATATTAATCAAGGGAGAATGTCTGTCAAGGAATATGCCTTAAAGTTTCATCAACTGTCAAGGTATGCTCCTAATTTAGTGGCTGACATAAGAGCAAGAATAAGAAAGTATGCTTTTAGGTTGAATCAAGATTTGATCTTGGAAAGTAATATTGCTTTTCTAATTAAAGATATGGATATTTCTATTTTGACTATTTATATGCAACAGGTGGAAGATGATAAAAGGAAACAGGCAAAGTTTGAAGATCGGCAGGGTAAGAAGAGCAGGTTTTTTGATCAGGGAGATGCTTAGTATCAGGGTAGTCAAGATGGCGGCAAATGGCAGAAAAAGAACTGGGGGAGTTTTTGATCCTTCTCTACAGCTAGTGCTCCTTACCCAAAGTAGTCGAGTGACAATCGTCATCAGGGTAGTGATAATTTTTTGGCAGTGTGTGCCCAATCTCAGGTGAGCGGGGTCAATTGGTTTTTTCATGCCCTCCTTGTTGGTTCTGTAGTCATCCTCATCGGGGTCGTTATGATGAAGGAAGGTAAAAATGGTTCAAGTATGGCTAGGTAGGCCATCAGCTCAGGGATTGTCCGGATAATAAGGTTTCTAAGGAGTAAATAAGGTACTGGTGGCTTTATTTTCTTCTCCTACATCCAGTGGTTCTGCATCTACTTCTTTTGCTGCCCCTAGTTCTAGTATTGGCCGGAATAGGTGGTATGCTCTTGTATCTCGATAGGAATTTAAAGCATCGACTGATGTCATTACTTGTACGTTACAACTCTTTTCTTGCGACGTGTATTGTCTGCTTGATCCAATGTCCACTCTTAATTATGTGACCTTATTTATGGTTGTATGTATTGGTTTTGATTCTAAGGTTGTTTTGAATCCATTTTATATTTTTACCTCAGCAGGTGACTTAGTTATCACTAAAAGAGTCTGTAGGGGGGTGGTATTTATTGGTGGTAGGCTGAATTTTACGGATTTGTTTGAACTTTATATGGTGGATTTTGAGGTTATACTTGGGATGGATTGGTTACACTCTTGTTATGCATCCTTGGATTGTCAGATCCATAAGGTTGTCTTTAGGTTCCCTGGTTAACCGATTATAGAGTGGGAGGGCGGTTCCCTAGCTCCTAGGGGAGGTTTATTTCTTATCTTAGAGCTTAAAGGTTAATCTCTAATGGTTGTCTTTATCACTTAGTTCGAGTTAAAGATTCTAACTCGGAAGGTCCTTTTGTATAGTCAGTCTCAGTGATAAATGAGTTTCCTGAGGTCTTTTCAGATGATCTTCCTGTTGTTCCTCCCAATAAGGAAATAGAGTTAGGTATTGATTTGGTTTCAAAAATTCATCTAATATCGATTCCTCCTTATATAATGGCTCTAGCTAAGTTAATAAAACTCAAGGAGCAACTTAAGGATCTTCTGGAAAAAGAGTTTATTCATCCTAGTGTATCCCCGTGGGGTGCACCGGTATTGTTTGTATGCAAAGAGGATAGTTCCCTTTGAATGTGCAATGGTCAAGAACAAGTATCCTCTCCCTAGGATAGATGACTTTTCTGATTAGTTGTAAGGTGCCAAGTTCTTTTTTAAGATAGATCTTTGGTCTGGCTATCATCAGCTAAAACTAGGGAGTTAGATATCCCTAAGATGTCTTTTTGTACTTGGTATGGGCACTTTGAATTCTTGGTGTTGTCATTTGGATTGACTAATGCCCCGACAACATTTATGGACTTGATTAAGAACGTTTTCAGGTAGTTCTTGGATCTCTTCATCATTGTGTTTATTAATGACATTTTGGTTTATTCCAAAAGTAAGGGAGATTATGTTGATCAACTCCATGTGGTATTACAGACCTTAAACGAACAACAATTATATGTCAAGTTCTCCAAGTATGTGTTTTGGTTGAATGCTGTGACTTTTCTTTGTCATATTATCTCTAGCGAGAGGATCATCGTTGATTCGTAAAAGGTGGTTGGGGTTAAGGGGTGGCCTAAACCCATGACTCCAACCGACATTTAGAGCTTCTTGGGCTTGGCTTGATATTATAGACAGTTTATGGTAGGCTTTTCATAGATAAATGCTTCTTTGACTAAGTTGACTTAGAAAAAGGTTAAGTTTTCTTGGCCAGATACTTGTGAAAGAAGGTTGGAGAAGTTGAAAGATGAGCTAACTTTGTCTCTATTTTGATTTTGCCAGAAGAAAATGATGGGTTCATGGTCTATTATGATGCATCTCGGGTAGGTCTTGGTTGTGTTTTAATGCAACATAGAAAGGTTATTGCCTATGCTTCCAGGCTTTTCAAGGTACATGAGTAGAATTATCCTACTCATGATTTGTAGCTGTTGGCGGTTTTGTTTGTCTTTAAAATCTGGAGGTATTATTTGTATGGTGTACATGTAAACATCTTTACGGATCATAAGATTCTACAGTATGTGTTCACTCAGATGAAGCTCAATCTCAAGCAGAAGAGATGGCTTGGACTTCTCAAAGACTATAATATGAGTCTTGACTATCACCCAGGTAAGACTAACGTGGTTGCTAATTCTCTTAGAAGGTTGTCCATGGGGAGTTTGGTTTTTATGGAGAACGAAAAATGGGAGCTGGTGAAGGATATTCACTATTTGGCTATTCTTAGATTTCACCTCTTGAACTCCAAAGATAGAGGTGTAATGGTACAAAAAGTGGCTCGATTATCTCTTGGAGCAGAGATCAAGGAGAAAAAGTATTGGATTTTGTCTTGATAAAAATCAAGGGTGATATTAGTGGGAATAAGGTGATGATGTTTGAGATCAATGGTGATGGTACGTTATGATACCAATGAAGGTTGTGTATTCCTAATGTCGATGGTTTGCGGCAAAGGATTTTGGCTGAGGTGCATGAGTCACGCTATGTTGTTTATCTTGGTTCCACGAAGATGTATCATGATCTCAAGTAGATGTATTGGTGGAACAATATGAAGGAGGATGTGGCTAATTTTGTGACCAAGTGCTTGGTGTTTCAACAAGTTAAATTTGAGCACATGAGACCTAGTAGGTTGTATCAAGAGATTTCTTTACCCGAATAGAAATTAGAGGTAATTAATTTGGATTTCATTACTAGTCTTCCTCGGTCTCAAAATTAATATGATTTGATTTGGGTCATCTTGGATAAGATGACAAAGTCTACTCACTTCTTTCCTATGAGCACTACCTTTTTGGTGGAGGATTATGCAAAGTTATACCTTCAAGAGACAGTGAAGCTACATGGAGTACCTATTTTAATTATTTTTGATTGTGGTACACAATTTACGTCTCACTTTTTTCGTTCTTTCTAGAAAGGGTTGGGGACTAAGGTGAGTCTAAGTATTGCTTTTCATTTGCAAATGGATGGTTAAGCAAAAAGAACTATTTAGACCTTGGAGGATATGCTTCGATATTGTATGATTGCTTATGGTGGCAATTGGGTATAGCATCTACCTTTGGTAGAGTTTGCTTACAGCAATAGCTATCATTCTAGTATTGGTATGGCTTCTTTTGAGGCATTGTATGGCAAAAGGTATAGATCTCCTATTGGTTGGTTCAATCTTGGTGGGGCGGATATGTTCAATCTAAATTTGGTCTATCAAGCTATGGAAAAGGTGAAAGCAATTTAGGGCAGGCTTAAGGGTTCCCAAACCAGTCAAAAGTCCTACACGGATGTTAGGCGTAGAGACTTGGAGTTTGAGGTTGGGGATAAGGTTTTCCTCAAGGTATCTCCTATGAAGGGAGTAGTGCAGTTTTGTTAGAAGGGGAATCTTAGTCCCCAATATGTTGGTCCTTATGAGATTCTGCGGAAGGTTGGTAATGTTGTTTATGAGTTAGAGTTACCTTCAAGCTTGTTCTCGGTTCATTGGGTATTTCATGTCTCTATGCTGAGGAAATACCTTGCTGGTCCTTCTTCCATTGTTCCTCTGGATGGGTTGGGTGCTCAAACTTGTTGTCTTATGAAGAGGTCCCAATTGATATCTTGGATAGGTAGGTTCGTCAGTTGCAGACCAAGGATGTGGCTTCGATTTAGGTTCTAAGGCGGAACCATAAGGAGGAAGAAGCTACATGGGAAGCAGAGGAGGACATGAAGTCCAAGTATTTGCATCTATTTTTTCCTTCTGAAATTTGTGAGGAAGGTATGTTATAGATTGGAAATAAATTTGATAATACAAATGTCTCATGCATTTGGTTACCCCTACCTTGTCCATCATTCGGCGATGAATGTTCCTAGTGGGGGAGATTGAAAAACCGTAGTTTTAACCATCAGAAAATATCTTAGAATTTTGGTCTCTAGACTCAGTACGACTTATGGGCACGATTCGTATGATGGGGTATGAATGGTATGGTCCAGTCATTCGCTGACTAGTGTTGGTTGGTTGGATGAATTTTGGTCACTGGAATGGGTATGACTTAGTGGTATGAGTTGTATGGTTGGATACAAATCATTTGGTTCCTTCATTTAATCTTAGACTATGAAACATAAGTTAGATCTAAGTACGAGTGGCTCACCAGGAGCCATAAGCTTGGGTATGAGTCGTACCCAGGACTAGTACGGTGGTCAGTGTTCATACCTTTGGTCATTCTATCTTGCCAGGGATATGGGTGAAGGGTACGGATCATATGTTGTTAATATGACTTAGTTGAATGAGTCATACACTGGACAGTGTTAGGTCTAAGGGATAAGGCTTAGGATACGAGTAGTCGGTACCACTCGTATCAAAGTGTATGACTCATGAGGGTCAGTCGTACCCTTGTGATGGGATTTTGTGCAACTTAAGTGAGGGTATTTTGGATATTTCCCCACTTACCATAATAAGGTCTCACGATTTATATTCCTATTGGGAGGTTATTTACCCGATAATTCTATTCATTAACACTTAGAAACTCTTTCTAAACACTTTATATTTATCTCAAAAACTTTTGGGAAAGGAAGCTAGGGTTTCAACTAGAGGACTAAATTGGGGATCTTGTTGGTGGTTTCTCTCTATCTACTTTGTCAATTAAGGCATGTTCTCTTCCGTCATTGTTAGTTCTAACTAAAGGCATTGTTTTATACAATGTTTTTATGATTTGAATGTTGTATGATTTTGGGTTTTCAATTATGATTTAGGGGTCTTGGTTATCAATGTGTGGTTATGGTTTTCCCATGCTTTAATTATGCTTTTATATTCATTAATGATGGTTTTTGACAATTGGTTGCATGGGAATGGTTCTTTGGTAATGGACTTTGGTTTTGGAAATACTATGCCCCCAATGTATTTGATAAAATGCTTTTAACAATGTTTTCACTATAATATTAGTTTTTCAATGGAACTTATGCATAGTATAAACTTAGTAATGGAACCTTAAATGATGTGAATGGTTTTGGTTAAACAAAAATTATGAAGGGTACATGGAATCTCTTAAATCGATATTTGCTTTACTATGGACAAAACTTGCAAGCATAGTCGGCATGACGACACCACTACTAATGTCCTTGGTTAAAAAATGGTAAGTGGATTAGTTGGTTGCTTGTTGATTGTTTTAATTGGGCACTAATGGTAGGGTATGTAGCAAAGCCATGAAATATGAAGGTCCCGAGGGGAGCAAAACTGGAAACTTATATTTTTTGATGTGAGGTTTTGTCTTTGTGACCATATGTATGATGTCACACTTTATATTTTAGGGATGTACTAGTTATCCTACATTTTCTTCCCTATTCGGGCGGGTTCACGCATTGGGGCCCTTTCAACAAGGGGAGCTAAACCCATATAGCCTGTGGGTAGTTTAGGATGGCAAAGCTACACAGCCTAGGTAAAGGTTTTATTGACATGCTCAATCCGATCCCTATTTTTGGTATGGTTATATATATACATATGGTTGCATGCATATGGATGGTTTTACTAGGATTTATAAATGTCATTATTTTATCCTTATCTTGAGTTTATGCTAGCTATAACTCGCTAACCCAACTTCGGGCAACTGTATAGCCACGCTATGCAGGAACCAACCATTCTGCACCTCTTACATAGTGATTGACTCTAGGACTGCTGCTGGATTGAATTGGTGAGCTTCCATCTTTTTAGAAGTTTTAATTTCTTGTTATGGATATCTTTAGACATTCTAATTTAGTTATGTATATTAGTTTGGGCTATGGTTGGGGCCATGCCTCAATCGAATAGTCTAACTCTTTTGGTTAGAGGCTTTGTGGTACTACTATGGGTTGGAATGAGCGGGATCAATATTGGTGCTGGCCTTAATATTGGCATTAGTATTAGGTCTGACATCATTGGACATAATTTCTCATTGTTCCATCATATTTTATTTTGGGATTAATAATAATATGTTTTGGATTTTATTTGGTTTTGGCCTGGTTTATGGCCCTTGGTTTGGTATTAGTTTGTCTTGGTGGTTTGGTTGGTGCAAATTGGGTAATTGGATGACTTTGTAGGGTTGGTCTTGTAATAGACCTATCCCAAAGTTAGTCGTTGTCCAGTTATGTTATCTTGCTATTTGTTACGTATTCAACCGACTCAAAGTTATGTCAACTCCAGTGAGTTCTTGGACCACTTCTTTTCTTAGGAGTTTAGGGAAGCTAAAGTGGAAGAGTTCATAAATTAAAAGCAAGGTAGGATATCTGTTAAGGAGTATGCCTTGAAATTCCATCATTTGTCTAGGTATGGTCCTGAGATGGTTTCCAGTATGAGGGAAAGAATGCATAAGTTTTCCTCTAGACTATCTCGTGAGTTGATCCTTGATAGTAAGGAAACTTTGTTGATCAAACATAGATATCTCTCAGTTGGTCGTGTATATGCAATAATTGGAGAAAGAGAAAAAACACAAGTTGAATTTAGTGAAAGGCAAGGGAAAAAATTTAGGCCTTCTGAGAAAGGTGGTAAAGATGGTGGTAACTGACTAAGGAAGAAGTTGGGGAGTTTGGGGGTTTTCTCCTCGACTAGTACTCCCTACTTGAAGCCATCGAATGATCATCGATCTCTATTTAATGGTTGATTTTGGGTATAAGGTTCCCAATCTCAGGCTAAGGCGGATAATTCGACTCCATCCCGCCCTCTTTATAGATTATATAGGAGGTTGAATCATGGATTCTATGAGAAAGGGAAGGATAGGTGTTTTTCTTTTGGTCAAAGTTGTTCTATACAGCGTCACTATCCTTCTAGGATGGCTTCTAGGGCTTACAAGGTTCCTATTGGCTCTTCATCTGCTCCTGCACTGAAGGGTGTTGCTTCTGCTTCTATTTTTACTTTTGCTTCTGGTACTTTTACTGGCCGGAATTGATTATATGCTCTTGCGTCTCATCAAGATTTTGAGGCATCTCCCAATGTCGGTATAGGTTTTTTGAAACTTTTCTCTCATGATGTGTATTTCTTATTTAATCCAGGGTCCACTCTGTCCTCTATAACCCCATTTGTGGTTGGTGATTTTGATTTTGTTCCTATGTGTCTATTGGTTCCTTTTTCTATTTCTACCTCGGTAAGAGACTTTGTTATTGTTAACAGGGTCTATAGAGGGGGTGTGGTAGCTGTTGATAGTAAAGAAACTCATGTAAACTCGTTAGAGTTGGATATGGTTGATTGTGATGTTATTTTGGGAATAGATTGGTTCCATGCATGCTATGCTTTCTTAGATTGTTGAACTCGTATGGTCACGGTTAAATTCCCTAATGATCCAATCGTTGTATTAGAAGGGGTTTTGTTTAGTGCATAAGGGGATGTTCATTTCATAGCTTAGAGCCCGCAAGTTGATTTCTAAAGGATGTTCATATCATTTTGTCAGAGTTAAAGAGTCTAACTCAAAAGGTTCTTTTCTAGAATCCATTCCCGTGGTTAGCGAGTTTTTGAAGGTTTTTCTTGGTGATCTTCTTGGTATTCCTCCCTATAAGGAAATTGATTTTGGGATTGATCTTGTTTCGGACACTCACCGTATCTCTATCCCTACTTATAGAATGGTTCCGGTAGAGTTGAAAGAGCTTAAGGAGCAATTGAAGGATTTCTTAGATAAAGGTTTTATTCATTCTAGTAGGTCTCCCTAGGGTGTTCCCGTGTTATTTGTGCATAATAAGGATGATTCCCTTCATTATCGTCATTTGAATAAGGTGACCATAAAGAATAAGTATCCTCTTCCTAGGATCGGTGATTTGTTTGATTAGTTTTATGGTGTGAAGTATTTCTCTAAAATTGATCTTAGGTCGGGTTATCATCACCTTACAATTAGGGAAGCGAATTTCCATAAAACTTCTTTCAGAACTTGGTATGGTCACTATAAGTTCCTAGTTCTTTCCTTTGGGTTGACCAATGCCCTGACAACATTCATGGATTCAATGAATAGGGTCTTCCATCTATTCCTAGATTTGTTTGTCATTTTCTTCATTGATTTTAGATTATGTCAACCACTTTTGTGCTACGTTGCAAACCTTAAAGGATCAATATTTGTTTACCAAGTTCTATAAGTATTAGTTTTGTTTAAAGGCTATGTCTTTTCTTTGTTATTTTATCTCTAGTGAAGGGATCATGGTGGCTCCACAAAAGGTTGTCGTGGTTAATAAGTGGCCTATACTTGTAACTCCAGCCGATATTTACAGCTTCTTGGGTCTAGCCAATTACTATAGAAGATTTATAGAGAGTTTTTCAATGATATCTACCCCATGACCCAGAAGAAGGTCAAGTTCTTATGGTCGGATACGTGTGAGGGTAGTTTTGAGAAGTTGAAAGATAAATTGACTTTGACTCTAGTTTTGACCTTGCTCGAGGGTAATTATAGTTTGGTAGTGTATTGTGATGCTTCTCGTATTGGGGTTGGTTATGTGTTGATGCAACATGGTAGGGTAGTGGCCTATGCTTCTAGGCAATTGAAAGTTCCTGAGAAAAACTACCCTACTCATGATTTGGAGTTATTGCCATGGTTTTTGCATTGAAGATTTGGCGTCACTATCTCTATGGGGTTCATATGGACATATTTTCTGATCATAAGAGCCTACAATATGTATTTACCTAAAAGAAGTTAAATCTCAGACAGAGTAGATAGCTTGAGCTACTGAAGGACTACGATATGAGCCTCCATTACCATTTAGGTAAAGTTAATATTATTTCCGATGCTCTTAGTAGGTTATCCATGGGGATCCATTTGTAAGTGGATAAGGATAAGTGGGAGTTGGTGAAGTACATTCACTGTTTGGCTAATCTTGGAGTTCATCACACAGACTCTGAGGATGGTAGTGTATTCATGCATAAGGTATCATAGTTTCCTTTTGTGGTTGAGATAAAGGAAAAACAAATATTACATCCCGATTTGATAAAGATTAAGAGTAATGTGGGTCAATAAAAATTTATTGATTTTTCTATTGGTGGTGATGGTATCTTGAGGTACCAAGGTACACTATGTATTCCCAAAATCGATTAATTGAGGGAAGGGATTTTGGCCAAAGAACATGGATCTCATTATGCTATTCATCCTAGTTCTATGAAGATGTTTCATGATCTTAGGGAGTTCTATTGGTTGAATGATATGAATCTAGATATGTCTAGTTATATGTCTATGTGTTTGGTGTGTCTATAAGTGAAGGTTGAGAACATAAGGCCCGGAGGTTCGTACCAAGAGATTGACTTGCTCAAATGGAAGTGGGAGGCAATTATTATAGATTTCATCATCAGTCTTCCCTGATCTCGAAATTAAAGTAATTATTTTTGGTTCATTGTGGATAGAATGACCAAGTCCACTCACTTCTTGCTCCTGAGGACTAGTCATTCGGTGAAGGATCATGCTAAGTTACATTTTGCAGAGATTGTGAAGTTACATGGTGCTACAGTTTCTATCATCTCGGATCATGGCACTCCATTCTCATCTCATTTTTAGAAGTCATTTCAGAAAGTTTTGATAACTGAGGTGTGCCTTAGTACTGCTTTCCACCCGCAGATGGATGGACAAGTGGAGAGGACCATTCAGATATTGGAAGATATGTTGCATGCTTGTGTGATCAATTATGATGGAAATTAACATGGATCCTTCTGAGGTGTTGTATGGTAGGAGATGTTGCTCTCCTATTGGGTGGTATGAAGTTGGAGAGTGTAAGTTGATTGGCCCTGATTTGGTTCACCAAGCCTTGGAGAAGGTGATGGTCATTCGTGATAGGTTGAAAGCCGCTCAAAGTCACCAAAAGTCCTATGCGGATGTGAGGCATAGTGATTTGGAGTTTAATGTTGGCGATTGGGCATTCTTGAAGGTATATCCCATGAAGGGAGTGATACAGTTTAGTAAGAAGGGCAAACTTAATCCTCGGTATGTTGGTCCATATTTGATTTTGATGAGGGTTGTCAGTATCACCTATGAATTAGAGTTGTCATTTAGTTTGATCTCCATCCTTCCAGTATTCCATGTGTCTATGATACAAAAGTGTGTGGGTGATGCTTCATTGGTTATTCCCTTGGGGGATGTCGGTGTTTTGGAGTCATTCTCCTATAAGGAGGTCCCGATGAAGATCTTAGATCGACAAGTTCGTCGATTGTGAACAAAATAGGTGGCTTTGGTGAAGATTCTATGGAGAAACCAAATGTCAAAGGAGGCCACTTGGGAGGCGGAAGATGACATAAATTCTAAGTATCCGCATTTATTCGCTGTTTTGGAAACTTGCACTTAAGGTATGTGTTGATCTTTTTATCTTATCATACGATGTTGTTTTCTTGTATTGTTAAAGGTTAGCTTAAAGTGCAATGATGTGTTAACTCGTGCTTGTGCTTGCCTTACCCGTCATTCTAGGATGAATAATCCAAGTGGGGGAGAAATGAAACACCTAGGCTTTCGACCCTTAAATAAATTCCCTTAGTAGAAGTTTGTAGGAAAGGTACGAATCTAGGGTACTAGTCGAACCCTAGGATATGACTTGGGGTCCTCTCACTCATATGTTAGGCAATGTAGTAGTGGGTTACATTCGTTCAAAGGTACAGTTTAACCTCTTCCAAGTCGTATGTTTGGGTACGGGTCGTATGTTTCTCAGTTATATGTTGCTTGAAGTCATGGTCAAAGCATTCTGACTTGGGTAGTGGTTGTAAGATACCACTCGTACCATAGGGTACGAGTTATGAATGTGGAATCATATGTTGGACAATTTAGGGTTCTATGGTGAATTCTAGTGTATGAGCTACGGTACCACTCGTACCCTAGGGTACATGTCAAAGGGGTGAGTCATACCCTCCTGGGCGTAATTTTCAGCTCTTAAGCTGAGGATATTTTAGACATTTCCCACCTCTCAATCCTTATAACCATTTACTTATAACCTTATTTTGTCCTTTATTTTTCAAATATATATGATAAAAAACATCCTAAAACACTCTCACTTCTCTATCAAGATTGAACTAGGGTTTCAAGAGGTGTCCTTCTAGAGGCTTGAAAACCAAGAATCTCCCCTTGAACCTTCTTGTAAAAGGAATGTAACTCTTCTCTCATTTCTAGTTTAAAATTATCATGTGTTTTAAACATTGATTTTGATTCCTAAATGGTGGATTTGATATCAAATTTTGAGGGTTCTGATGCATACTGTTGAGTATTGTTTACTCTTTATTTAAATAATGTTTTCACATGTTTTTAGTGATGGTTTGGATATATGGGTGCTTGTTGATTGTGGTTTAATAAATGGATCATGGGTAACCCTAATCTTAATAGGTGTTACCTTTGTTTTAGCCTTGTTAAAGGTTTGCCCACTAAGTATTTGTGAAAATATCTAAGAGAAATTACTATCCACAAGTTAATGGTGTTTTAAAGTAAGGCAATGGCTTAATTGGTATGAATGTGCAACTGGTTTTGTGAAGACCTTGTTCTCTATGAAATGATTTAAATGGAAACCTTGGTGGTTCAATTAATTAAAATAGGTTTGAGTCCCTAAGCCTTGGAGTTAAAGAGTGTCCTTGTCGGACGATGGGTTAGAGCCCGTAAATTACATAAATGGTTGATTGATAAGAGTAATGACATGTGTATACTTGCAAGTAGTGTTGGTATGACGATACCAATGAAATACCTTTGTCAAGAAATTTTCTAAATGGTTAGTTGTGTGTGAGTGGTTTTAATTTAGGCTTTAAAGCTGATATTTAACCAAGCTATAGAAGGTAGAGGTCCCGAGAGGACCAAAGCTGGAAACTCATGATTTAACAATGTGAGGTTGTCCTGGTGATCGTTTGCATGATGTCATTCTTATGATCTTAGAGATGTGGTAGTCATCTCATATTCTCTCTAGCTTAAGCAGCAAACACGCATCGGAGCCCTTTCAGTAGATGGCGTTGACCCCATACAGCCCATGCATGAAATTCTAAATGGAAAGGCTATACATCCTAGGTTAATGATTTCAATGTTCATGCTAAACTTATTCCCTATCCCGGTATGGTATGTATATATGTATTGCATTGGTATATGCATTGATTGAATGGTCTTGAATTGTTGGCATTATTTTATCCTTATCCTTGAGGTACATGCTAGCATTCCAACTGCTAACCATCTCGTGAAACTGTGTACGTATGCGACATAGGGGCCGGATCTTCTTCTTATCTTCCTGTACAGTGATCAAGTGTTCGAACGATTCAAGTATTTACATTGAAGTGGTGAGCTTCCATACTTCACAAGGAACACATTTCATGGTCTTAATACCTTATGTGGTAGACTTATTTGGATTACGTTTCAGATATTGTCAGGGGCTTGTCCGGACATATTATTGACTTTAGATTTGTAGAGGCATTATGGATGACTGTGGACTTGGGTAGGTTAGACGTTGTATGTGGATATAAATAGAATGATTAGACATTCTTAAGTTGTGTTTACTAGTCTTGTTTCCTCTATATTATTACTACATGTTCGGAGTTAACTCGCACTAATGGTTCATGTGATGGTTAGGCTAGGCTAAAAGAGGCGATCATCAATCCTTGTTAGGCTTGAGATGCATGTTATGACAAGTCCCCAATTTCGATCATGTCATTTTTGGCATTTTTGTTTCTGAAATTGTTTTTCCATGATTTATTATGCATTATTTTGGCCTAAATTATTGTTTTAAACTTGTGGGGTGCATTTGCATGGTGAATAAACTGTGGGGTTATGGTTTATCCCTATTTGATAATTTTGGCTTGACATATGGTTTAGGAAATTATGCTCCCTCAACCAATTTGTGAAATTGATATTGAAATATGGTTTTGCCCATGGTTTGACTTGCTCACTTATACTATTACATGGCATAAAAAGGTTAATTAACAAAGGCTTGATTTTTCAATTAAATCTTGGAGTTTGTGTATTCCCTTCATGAATTAATAATTGAATCTAAAGGGTTGTGAGTTTCCCCATATGATGGATAGTTGACATGACATGATTATATTAGCTCGCAAGCAAATTTGGTATGTTGATACCAATGGAGTGCCTTAATGAATGAATTGGTTCAATGAATGGGAATGTCTGAAAATATTTTAATTGGTCTTTAAAGAGGGTTGTTTATTTGGGTCGTGAAAGTGAAGGTCCTGAGGAGCCAATACTAGAAATCACATTTTTTGGTACCCATTATTATATGATTGGGTGGTTTGAGTCCCCTATGTAAAACGTTTTGGTGCTTAAGACAACTTTTATATATAATTGTGAGGTTCAAGTTCCCCATGGTACATATGTACAGATGATTATTCTCTGGTTCATGTGGCTACATGCACTAAGCCCTCTCAGCTAGGGGAGAGCTGAAGTCATATAGCCTATAGAAACTTTATTATTATGGTTGAGCTAAAAGTCTAAGCTAACATTTTAAAATTTATGATAAGCCTTGTTACCTATCCCAACACACAATATATATGTATATATATAATATATATGTATTTATTTGTGTATGTATATGCATGGATATGTATATGCATATAATTGTTTGCATTGGATTTTGAATTATTGATGATGACATTATTTTATTCACTTATCCCAAAGTTACATGATAGAGCTCGCCCTACTAACCTTCTTCGGATGTTGTATCCCCATCAATATAGGACACAGAGACACTTCTATTTTTCTTGCGTAGTGATTAGGTGACTCCTGGATTGAACAATAGTTGACTTGAAGTGGTGAGCTTTCTTACTTCAGAGGACCCTCATTTCATGTTTTGGTTTCCTTATGTTATAGACTTTGTTTAATACTTATTTTTTGCAATTATTTGGGGCATGTCCCGACCATATTGGTTTTAGTTATTAGAAGGCTTTATGGATACTGTAGATTGAGTATTGGTTATTGACATATCTTAGATACCTTTGAGCATACTTTAATATATATTGTTATATGTTTGGAATTCATCTATTGATAGGGTATTATGTACTGTTTGACTAGGCAAAGGGGGTGGTTTCCAGTCCACGGTGGACTTGAGATACCTGTCACGAGTAGGACCTGGTTCAGGTCATGACAAAGTTGGTATCAGAGCTAGGTTTGAGATCAATTGTGTGTCCATAAAGTGGTGACAAGTAGAGTCTCTGTTATAGGTGTGTAGCACACCACACTTATAAAGGACATACTATGAGACATTTAGAAATATTTCCCTTTTTTTTCCTTAACTTTCTGGTTGTAGAGTCTAGGATGTCGAAATCTCCTCTAATTCCCATTTGTTTGCATTTTAGATCATGCCTCCCATAATATTTTATGATCTTGGAAACTCTTCTTTCCCGCCTGAGGACAGTGTGACTCATCCTAGTAATGAGGTAGAGACATGGTCTAGGGTCCCTGCTTCTAATTACGGCCCCGTAGAGTTGCATCAGTCCCCACTGATCCCTCTCCATCCGGTGATGCTCATAATCAATCACCTCAAGGATATATTACTAATGTTGAGTTTCACCTTTGTATTTACTTTTTGACTAAGTTGGTGACATCATAGTTGCGTCATTCGAGTTTGGTTGGTGTTGCTGTGAGTCCAGTTGGACAGTTTATAAGGTTGAGTTTTCCCACCTATACAAGTTATCAGGTTGAGGAGGAACTTGAAGGATTTATAGATGGATTGAAAAAGATCTTTCGAGCGATGCATGCTACTGATATAAAGGGTGTGTAGTTCACTACTTATTAGTTGAAGGATATAGTATATTAGTGGTGTGAGGAGTGAGATCAGTCTAGGGTTGATGATGCAAAGTTAGCATTGTGGGATGATTTTGTCGGGTGCTTTTCTTGGTCTCTTTTTTCCTTAGAAGTTAAGGGAGGAGAAAGCTGAGGTCAACTCCATCATATCCTTCTTGCTGGTTATATGGTAGGTTGCATTAAGGTCAGTATGATTAGGGGGAATCAATATTTTAGTTGTGGTCAGATCAGTCACCTATAGTGGGATTATCCTTATAGGGTTACTTCGTGGACTAAAAAGGTCCAGATTCTTACTTCATCAGCTCCTGCACCAAAGATGCTACTTCTAGCCTCGATATCAGTCAAAATTATCCCTATGCTCTTGCCATCCACCAAGAATCTAGGCATCTCCTGATGTTGTTATTGGTATGTTACAACTGTTCTCTACTGATGTGTATTGCTTGTATGATCTGGGGTCTACTCTTTCTTATATGAACCCATATCTAGCTATTTATTTTGGTTTTAGACCTGAGTGTATTTTTGATTTGTTTTCTATGTCTACCCTAGTTTGTGATTTTGTTATGGCTAGAAGGGCATATAGGGGTTGTGTGTTATTTATCTATGGTAGAGAGACTTTTGTAGATTTGATAGAGTTGGACATATTGGACTTTGATGTCATATTAGGGATGGATTGGCTTCACTCATGTTATACCTCTCTTGATTGTAGGACTCGAAGGGTCAGTTTTTGATTCCCTAATGAACTTGTGATTGAGTGGGAAGGTATTTCTCTAGTGCCAAAGGAAAGGTTTATTTCATATCTTATAGCGCAAAAATTAATTTCCAAATTAATTTCCAAGGGGTATCTATATCATCTAGTTTAGGTCAAGGATTTTTGTTTTGAAAGTCCATCTTTATAGTCCATCCTCGTGGTTAATGAACTTCCTAAGGTCTTTCCTAATGATCTTCCTGGTATTCCACTAATAGGGAAATAGATTTTGGGATTGACCTTCTTTTTGATACCCATCCTATCTCTATCCCTCCTTACAAAATGGCTCTGACTGAGATGAAAAAACTCAAGAAACAGTTGAAAGATCTTCTTGATAAGGTTTTACCCACCCTAGTATGTCTCCACGGAGTGCTCTTGATCTTTTTATGCATAAGAAGGACAGGTCCCTTCGAATGTACATAGACTACCGCCAATTAAATAAGGTGGTGGTGAAGAATAAGTATCCTCTCCTTAGGATTGATGATCTCTTTGACCAGCTTTAGGGTGCTAAGTACTTTTTTAAGATAGATCTTCGATTGGGTTATCATCAGTTGAAGATTAGGGAGGTGCATATCCCTAAAATTACTTTAGGAACTTGGTATTTTCATTTTGAGTTTCTGGTGATGTCTTTTGGTTTGACTAATGCATCAGTGGTATTTATGGTTTTTATGAATAGGGTATTCTATTAATTTCTTAATTTGTTCATCATTGTGTTAATTAAAGATATTCTGGTATATTTCAAGAATGAGGAGGAATATTCCAATCACATTCATATAGTGTTGGTTACTCTTAAAGATCAGTGTGTATGCTAAATTTTTCGTGTGTGAGATCTGGTTGAATGCTGTTACTTTTCTGTGTTATGCTGTTTCTAGTGAAAGGATTATGGAGAATCCACAGAATGTTGTGGTGGTTAAGAAGTGGCCTAGACCCACAACTCCAATCGATATGCAAAGATTTTTAGGTTTAGCCAAGTATTATAGGAGGTTTGTGGAGAGTTTCTTTATGATCGCTGCTCCGTTAACTAAGTTGACTCAGAAGAAGGTCAAATTTCTATGGTTCGATGTGTGTGAGGGTAGCTTTGATAAATTGAAAGATATATTGACTTCTACTCCTGTTTTGACCCTGCTCGAGGATACTGATGGTTTTGTTGTATATTGTGATACGTCCCATGTGGGACTTGGTTGTGTGTTGATATAGTAAGGCATGGTAGTGGCGTATGCTTCTAGGTAGCTGAAAGTTCATGAGTGGAATTATCCAATGCACGATCTAGAATTATTGGATGTGGAGTTTGCATTAAAGATTTGGCGCCATTACTTGTAAGGATTTTATGTTGACATCTTCTCTGGTCATAAAATCCTGTAATATGTGTTCACTAGAAGGAGTTGAATCTCAGGTAAATAAGATGGCTTAAGCTTCTCAAGGACTATAACACGAGTCTCCTTTATCATTCAGGTAAAGCTAATGTGGTTGCTGATGCGCTTACTAGGTTGTCCATGTGAATATTATCCTATGTGGATGATAAAAAATAGGGATTGGTGAAGGATATTTACCAGTTTACTAATCTTGGAGTTCATCTTTTGGATTTCGAGGATGGAGATGTATTAGTTTAAGAGGTGCTCAAGTTACGTGTTGGTGTTAAGGTGAAAGAGAAATAGGTGTTAGATGCAAATCAAGGATGATGCAGGTCAGTAAAAAGTGATGGATTTTGAGTTTGGTGGTAACGGTATCTTATGATAACAAGGTAGGTTATGTGTTCCCGATGTTGATGGGTTGCGAGAAAAAATTTTGTTTGAATCTCATGAGTTATGGTATACAGTTCATCTTGGTTCAACAAAGATGTATTATGATTTGAAGGAGATTTTTTGGTGGAATAATATTAAATGGGATGTGTCCAATTATGTGGTTAAGTGCATGGTTTTTCAGCAAGTGAAGGTGGAGCACTTAAGGCCTGGTGGGTTCTCTCAGGAGATTGAGTTGCCTGTGTAGAAGTGGGAAGTGATCAACATGGATTTTGTTACAGGTCTTATGCAGTCTCGTAGTCAGTTCGATTTGATTTGGGTCATCATGGATAGGATGACTAAGTCTGGTCACTTCTTGCTTGTGGGGACTAATTTTTCAGCAGAGAATTATGCTAAGCTTTTCATTCAAGAGAATGCCAAGTTTCACAGTGCTCCAATTTCTATCATATCGAATTGAGGTACGTAGTTCTCATATTACTTATGGCATTCTTTTCTGAGAGGTTTAGGGACTAGGGTAAATCTTAGCACCGCTTTCCACCCTCAGACGGATGGACGAGCAAAGAGGACTATTCAGACTTTAGAGGATATGCTTCGAGCTTACATTATTGACTTTGGTGGTTGTTGGGTTGATTATTTGCTTCTCATTGAGTACGTTTATAATAATAGCTATCACTCTAGTATTGGAATTACTCCTTTCGAGGATTTGTTTGGTAAGAGATATCCCTCTCCTATTGGGTGGTTTGAAGTTGTTGAGGATGGAGTATTTAGCCCTGACTTGGTTCATCTGGCCATGGATAAGGTGAAAGTGATTCAAGATAGACTAAAAATTGCCCAAACATGCAAAAAGTCCTATGCGAATGTGAGGAAAAAGGATTTGGAGTTTGATGTTGGTGATTGTGTATTCTTGAAGGTCTCTCCCATAAAGGGAGTGATGAAGTTCATGAGGAAGGGAAAGCTTAGTCCCTATTATGTTGGGCTTAATTCATTTGGAGGTGAATGGGCAATGCACTTATGAGTTGTATTTGCCTTTTATTTGGGTTCCATTCATACAGTCTTCCATGTTTCAATGTTAAAGAATTATGTGGGAGACACTTCCTTGATTATTCCCTTAGAGAGTATGGGTATATTGAATTCCTTGTCTAATAAGGAAATCTCGATTGAAATTTTGGATAGGAAAGTTCTTCCTTTGAGGAATAAGGATGTGGCTTCGGTGAAGGTTATATAGAGGAACCAAAAGACTTAGGAAGCTACTTAGGAAGTTGAAGAGGACATAAAGTCCAAATATCCATCTTTGTTTCCTGTTCCAGATAATCGTGCTTGAGGTATGTGTTATTCTTAGCATATTTGTATTTTGTCTTTATTAAAGGTAAGTGTGGTTGTGTTTCTATGTTAAATCATACTAAAGGATGTCTTGACCCATTATTCGAGGATGAATGATCCTAAGGGGGATAATGTAACACCCCGGAATTTTTACCTTGAAAATTTCATGACCTTCGAGGTTACTGCCCAACCTATGACTCACCATACGAGTCGAAAGGTCTCGATATGGGTAGTATGACCTAAATCATAGTCTGACTAGTATATGGTTCCCATGCTATTGTCGTGATTATGACTTGAGGTCAAGATTCATATTGATTCTATACGAGTCGTAATGTCCCAATCGTAACGTGATCATTGTATGCCCCAAATAGATTTTGTATTGACTACGACTGGACCCTACAAGTTCTAAGGTCTCATTATTAGACGTAGGGTGCAACTTGTAAGGTTAACAATGAAGAGCCCCAATGTCACTATCTTGACTATGACTCGTGGTGACCAGTCGTAACGTGTCTTAACGAGTCCTTAAGAGACCCGTAATAACTGGGCAGAAAAATTCCTGAATTTTAAGTAAGGGCATTAGAGTTATTTCCTTCATTCTCCACATAGACTCCACATACAATAAAAACCTTTGAGGAATTATTCTCGTCACTTAACATATCAAAACTCTCTTTACTCTATCAAATCGCTGTCAAAGAACACCTAAGATTTCTCAAGGTTTATTGTCTAAAGCTTCTAATGGAGAATTCTCTCTATTCTTGTGATACTTTCAGGCCTGTGACTCTACCCTTAAGCTTATTTTTCCTTAAAGCATGTGTATTAAAATGATTACTGATGAGAAATTGAATGTGGATTTTGACAAGGGTTGAGGGTTCTGGCATGGTTGATTCTTAAATTCCATTCCTATGATTTATTATGGATTTTTTATGCCTAAATTATGGTTTTGAACTTGTGGGGTGAATGGGCATGGTGACTAAGCTTAGGGGTCATGGTTTTTCCCAATTTGATGATTTTGGCTTGACATAAGGTTTAGGAAATTGTGTTCCCTCGACACATTTGAGAAATTGATATTGAAATATGGTTTTGTCACATTGTTTGACTTGCTCACTTATACTATTGCATGGCATAAAAGGATAATGAACCACAAAGTTATTTTTAATTAAATTACGGGGTTTGTGTATTCCTTGTATGACTGAATAATTAAATCTAAGGGGTTTTAAATTCCCTCGTGTGATGGATTATTGACACGAAATGATTATGTTATCTTACAAATGAACTTGGTATGATGATACAAACACAATGCCTTAGTGAATGAATTTGTTCAATGAATGGGAATGTATGAGATTTTTTTAATTAGGATTTAAAGAGGTTTGTGTATTTGGATCGTGCTAGTAGAGGTCGCTTGGGACCAATACTAGAAACTGCATTTGCTGGTGCGGGGGTCTAAATGACCGGTTGGTTCAAGTCCCCCTTAATATATTTGGGCAATTCGAGTCCCCTATGTAAAATGATTGGCTGCTTGGGTTACCATTGAGATATGACTGGGAAGTTCGAGTCCCCCATGGTACATATGTACATATGATTATTCTCCAGTTCATGCATCTATATGCACTACAGCCCTTTCAGCTGGAGGAGAGCTGAATCCATACAGCCCGTGCATTCCTTATTGTGATAGTTGAGCTACACAGTCTAGGCTAACGTCTTAAAGTTCATACTAAGACTTGTTCCCTATCCCAACATGTGATATATATATATATATATGTATGTGTGTGTGCGTGTGTATATATATACATATATGTATATGCATATGATTGTGTGCATTGGATTTCCACTAATTTTGAACTGTTGATCATGACAATATTTTATTCCCTTATCCTCAAGTTATATGTTAGCACTCGCCCCGCTAACCTTCTTTGGATATTGTATCCCTATACGATGTACGACGTGGAGACAATTTAATTTTTCCTGCATAATGATTAGGTAACTCGTGGATTGATTGAGAGTTGACTTGAAGTGGTCAGCTTCCATACTTCGGAGGACCCTCATTTCATGTGTTTGGTTTTCTTATATCTTGGACTTTGTTTCGGACATATTTTTGGCTATCATCGGGGGTATATCCCAACTAGATTAGTTTTGGTTATAATAAGGCTTTGTGGATAATATGGATTGGGTATTGGTTATTGACATATCTTATATTCATTTGAACTTATCTTTATCTATCTTGTTATATGTTCAGAATTCATCTGTTGCTAGGGTATTATGTTCTGTTTGACTAGGGAAAGGGGGTGGTCTCCGGTCCACGGCAAACTTGAGATACCTACCATGGCCTGGCCCTAGTTTGGGTTGTGACAATATACATCTAGAAAGCATTAACAGTCCAGTCTTAAAAGTCTATCCAGTATCTAATAAATGGAATTGATTATGTAATTATCTTTGCAAGTAGCATCATTGAGTTTTCTGTAATCCATTCAAATTCTTCACGTGACTACTGTGCGGGTTGATGTGTGAGCAAATGCTAACACATTTGAGGTTTTTAACTAAGAATAATTGCAAAGTCTTAAGCAACTTTAGTCGTTTTTGATTGTTTTCTGTTCGATATTGCAGTAAAAGTCAAGATGCAAGAGAACCAGCAATAATGGAAGTAAAGAAGTTGATTTTTTAGAAAGTAGAGAGGGAAGTCTAGCTAACGACCTGTCTGATAAGTCGTCAGCCTTGTGATAAGCTATCAGAGTTACCGTCAGCCTTAGACAGAGAATGAGCTTCAGCTGGAATTCGTGACGATATCTGTGATTGGCCATTAGAAGTGTGATAAGCCGTTAGGCTTATTGTTAGTCTTAGGAAGGGAATGGAATTAGAAGTAAAGAAGCGAGGACAATTCTAATAAGTCGTCAAATTTTTGATAAGCCGTCACGTCTCATCGTCAACCTAAGGCAGAGATTGTCAAAAGTGAAGAGAAGCTGATGACATTCCTGATAAGTCATCAGACTCGTGATAAGCCATCACACACGTCGTCGCCTGTCTGAGAAAATACCATGATCTATGATTTTATTTCCATAATTAGGCTGGAGTATTTAAAGCAGATGTTAGGGTTTTCTAATAAAAAGGGAGGGGCGAATTGACATTTTTAGAATCTCTTTTCTCTAGTTTTCTGACTTGTACTTTACAATTATTTTTGAAGAGATTATTACAATTATTTTGGGATTTTCTACTGTGAATCAAATTTGAGAAACATTTGTTTCTATTCATATTGCTGTAGGTTCATATATCAAGCTATGAATTCAACTTGTTGTCTTGATTATTTTATTATGAGTAGCTAAATTCCCTTAACCCGAGTTCTGGGATCTATGGGTTTGGGTTTGTAACATAACTAAGTGTTCAAGATTCTAAAGGTGGTAGAAACTTCTTGTTAATTCCATTATTTTATACTCTGACTATTGGTTGCAAATAATAGACCTTGCTTACTGGTGATTTGCTTGAGATAAGAAATCAACCCTAGTAAGAAGTGAATTATCAACAGGGTCTTGGAAGCATCAAACTTCCATTTACTAGTTAAAGCTGTAACAAGATTAATTAACTTGAGATAACATCCTGTTATGAAATATAAATTCCCTAAGTTCGAGAAAATTAGGTGGTTAAATTTCTAAATAGGTTGAGAAACATTTAGACATAACTTCGACAAGGATAGTCTGTTGTTCCTACCTACCATAAGAATCTTGAACCGTTACTAGCGTATGTCAAATCCCAACACCCATAGTGAACATAAATCTGGTTTTCCTTATCATATTGATTTCAAATACGAAATTGAGAAGTAATTATTTGTTACCTTTCCAAAAAAACCCATTAGTAGGAAACTGATAACTATCAGTTGATTAACCCGCAGATAACTTAAATTCACACCATATTCCCTGTGGAATTTGGCCCCAACCTAGTTGGGTTATATATTGACAACGATCGCTTACATTCTCATATGAGAGGTGTAGTTTGAGCATTATCAAAAATGACGCCGTTGTCGGGGAATACGTTTGTAAATTGAAGTTGTGTGCGCTAATTAACTGTTAGTCAAGTTCCCTAGTTTTATGTTTATTTTTTGTTTTTGGTTGCTGTAAGACATTTTTGGTTCATGCCAAGAACTAGAAGTTTCGGAGAACCATTATTACCATTTAATCTAGAATCATAACTAATCAACAGAATAGTAGACCAGCAGGAGGGTGGCAGGTTAGCAGCCTTAGCTAGAGCTAAGGTGAATGTACTGAATAACAGTCAACAAGTTACGGCATCCGAATCCTGAGGATGACAACTTGGGAGACGAGGAGTTGCTAAACCCTGGTAACCCAAGGCGTACAGAACAAATAGCTGCACCAGTACAATGTAATGCTAACAGGAACCAGCCATTTAGAGAAAGGAAAGATCACCAGTCGGTCCAGTATAACCTCAATGATAATGATGATGGAATGGATGGAGCAGGTGCAGCGGGTGCAATTATTCCTCCACCGTTAGCACCTAGGGCAAAATTCAACATTACGAGTACTATGATTCAACTCCTTAATCTGAAGGGGTTGTTTGGTGTCCTTCCTAGGGATGATCCAAACTTACATCTGGTGAACTTTGTCACTATTTGTAAATCTTTTGCTAACCCAGGAGTGGGTCAGAATGCTATCCATTTGAGATTATTTTCGTTGTCTCTTTCTGGGGAGGCAACATTGCGGCTTAATGAGCTGACACCTGATTCTATAACCAACTGGAGGTAGTTGAAAGGAGCTTTCCTAGAAAGGTTCTTTCCACCTTCCAAGAGGGTACAGTTGAGGGATTAGATCAGCAACTTTAGACAACTCCTAACTGAAGCCTTGCATGAAACCTGGGAAAGATTCAAAAAGAAGCTGACACAGTGTCTGAACTATAACATGACGAAGATAAACTTGATGGTGAATCTGTACAGGGCGCTTAACTCTGTGTAAAAAACAATTGTAGATAATATTGCTGGTGGTTTGTTTGTTGATCTTACATACCCATAGGCTTCATAAATGCTTGAGAGAATGATCAAACAGAGTCGAGCATGGCATACTAGGGACTCTGTGGTAGAAAGCCCTACTATTTCTGGTTATATGACTATGGAACAACGCAGAAGAGATGAGGAGCGTCATTAAGACAAGGCTTACCTAAAAATATAGATGGATTTGCTTACCAAGCATTTACTATCAGGTAAAATGGAGAAAGTGAAGGTTGTGGGATCGTAGAGCAAAGTTAAGTCTGACTCAGAAGAAAAGGCAAACTATGTAAATAATTAGGGGGGTTTTTGAGGAAATAGCTACGGAAATCAAGGTCAAACTTATTATGACAAGGCTGGATATAACAACCAGGAGCAAGGTAATTAGAGGAGCAATAATGATAGGAGTGGGTTATATGTCCCTCCTAGAAATCATGAGGATGCTACAACAAGTTCTGAAAAAATGTCCCTAGAGGACATGATGTCTAATTTTTTAAAGTGAGTGGAGGCTAACAACTCAGGGGTGACTACCATGAATACCGATCTATCCTCTATGATTTACTTATCAAATTCGCACTTAACTTCGATCAAACAGACGGAACAACAAATGAGCCAACTCTCTTCTGCGCTAAACCAGAGAAAACATAGAATGGTACCTTATGATATGGTTCAAAATCCATAGAATGATGGCTCATGTATGAAGATTACCACTAGAAGTGGTAAGATATTACCTGGAACTTCTGTGGGAAAAGGTGGAGTTGAATATGTGACTGAAGCAGATGACGAACCCAAAGAAGCATGTCCAGTAGAGTTTAGGAAGCTGGATGGTTCTAATGTTGCTCTGCAACAAGGAAAGGAGAAGGAAAAGGAAGTAGTGGTAAAAACACTCCAAAGACCACCACCTCCCTTTCCTTAGAGATTGAAGAAGTAGGTTGATGACACAAAATTTAGTAAATTCATGGCAATGTTGGAGCAGTTAACGATAAATGTGCCTTTGGTGGAGGCACTCGAGCAAATGCTAGGGTATGCTAAATTGATGAAGGACCTTATAACAAAGAAAAGAGTGGTGATCCATGAATCGGAGGATAATCTCCACCATTCTAGTGACATTTCTACATGATCTTAGTGTAGAAGAAGGCCGACCCTGAAGCATTCACTATTCTATGTACAATTGGGTCTCTCAATTTTTTTAAGGCCCTATGTGATCGGGGGCGAGCATAAATCTGATACAGCTAGCCATGTATTAAAAACTAGGTTTGGGGGATCATACCCCTACAAATATGCAGTTGGTGATGGAGGATAGGTTTGTAAAGTGGCTAGTAGGAATATTACATGATGTATTGGTAAAGGTGGCCGACTTTATACTTCCTGCTAATTTTGTAGTCCTAGACTGTGAGGTGGATTTTGAAGTACCCATCATTTTGGGTAGACCATTCCTATCTACTGCGAGAGTAGTAGTAGACATGGAGTTGAATAAGCTTAAGTTCAAGTTCAATAACAAAGAAACAAGATTCAAAATGCACTCATCTATGACACAACAAAAGGAGATGAGTGTCTTCTTAATTGTGGATATGTTTTATGAAGATGAGAAAGAGGTAGCAGCATGGTGTCTTGATGAAGTATGAGTAGTCAAGATAACCTAGTCATGCTGCAACATTATATCAGGTGCTACATGGGAGGCAACTCATGATCCCCGTGCTTGATCTACTCCAGGTATACCCTAACCCTTTGTTCAGTTTTTTTTTTATTTTAAGTTAAGGGTGTAGGGTGAGTTGTTGTTGTAACATTCTGTAGTTAACTAGGAGAAATACAAGTACCTGAGGCAGTTAACATTGTTTTGTTATTTTTTAAATACCACTTAAATGGTCTGATAGTTTAACTGTATGATTTGCATCTAATTGTGACTACTGTGCATCTTATTATGGTATCAGTTCTAGTGACTTGATAATCATTGCTAAAAAATTTCATGAACTGGATAAGTAGTAACTTGTGATATACTTGTGTGCCATATGCGTGTGAGATCTTACTTAGTTCTCTTTGAATGTTGAATACAGAACTTGCTCGATTAGTCTTACCTAGATTGAAGGGGGGTTAGGAAAGGATAATAGGCCATTTTGATATTAGCCACTTTTATCCTAGATGACCTTCCCTGTATGCATAATATCCCTTGATCCTTATTTTGAGCCTGAATAGACTATTTTTTTTATGATACCTATCACTATGTCATTTATATCATAATGAACCTATTTTGGCCCTGGTCCTCCTTGGAAACTGTGCACCTTGACTTAGGAAAATGGCCTAAGTTGAGCGTGGCTATCATAGGGGTGCATGATATAAAATGAGTATGAAGAAATGTAGAATAAAAGAAAAGAACCAAAAGCTGGGTGCGGTGGAAAAGAACAAGAAAAGAAAAGTTATAAAAAAAAAGAAGTGATTGTAGAAAAGAGAAGAATAAAAAAAGGTTAATAAGTGAGACCCCAGAAGCTAGTGTAGTGTCAAGGAGGCTTAGTCACTTTAAATATCATCGAGTATCATACAAGTCCCTAGCCTACATTAAAAGATAAAGAGAAGACATATAGTAATCCTAGATGACCTGTCTGAAAATCTTGGTAATGAAAATAAGGGCAAGCCTATGGTATATGGCATACATTGGTTGGAACTTCATTCTAAGAGTGAGTGTCTTTCGATTGTCCCCATGGTTACATATGTGATATCTGATATAAGTAAAGTGGGACTTCTTTGTAGTAAGGGCACACTGGTTACATTGCTAGTTGCTAACTTTTTTGGATAGTGTAATCTTGGTACATGCATGGTTGTTGTTGCTGATTTGATGTCATATCTTGATTCATGTGTGTTGCATTGTTGTTCTTCAAAAATATGCATAGTTGTTGTTTTTAAATTAATTGACCTTGGATATGGTGAAGATGTTTTGAGATAAATGGGATGGTTGACTGCCGAATGTACTTTGTATCCTCTTGGTTGTGTTTTAGTTGCTTAAGGACAAACATTTGTTTTAAGTTGAGGGTGTTGGTGTGTGAGTAGACACTAACACATATGAGTCTTTTAACTAAGAATAATTGCAAAGTCTTAAGCAATTTTTGTCATTTTTGACTATTTTCGGTTTGATATTGCAGTAAAAGTCAAGATGCAAGAGAACCAGCAATAATGGAAGTAATAGAGTTGATTTTTTAGCAAGTAAAGAGGGAAAAATAGCTGATGACCTGTCTGATAAGTTTTCAGCCTTGTGATAACCTATTATAGTTGGCATCAGCCTTAGACAGAGAATGAGCTTCACCTATAATTTGTGACGACATCTGTGATAGGCCGTCAGAAGTGTGATAAGCTATCAGGCTCGTCGTTAGGCTTAGGCAAGTAATGGGATTTGAAATAAAGAAGCAATGATAATTCTAATAAGTTGTCACATGTTTGATAAGCCGTTACGTCTCATCTTCAACTTAAGGAAGGTATCGTCAAAAGTGAAGAGGAGCTGACAACATTCTTGATAAGTCATCAGACTCCTGATAAGCTATCACACACATCATTTCCTGTCCGAGAAAATACTGTGATCTATGATTTTGTTTCCTTAATTAGGCTAAAGTAATTAAAGAATATATTAGGGTTTTCTAATAAAAAGGGAGGGGCGAACTGATATTTTGAGAATTTTTTCTCTTTAGTTTTCTGACTTGAACTTAACAATTATTTTTGGAGAGATTATTACAATTGTTTTGGGATTTTGTATTGTGAATCAAATCTGACAAACACTTGTTGCTATTTATCTTGCAGTAAGTTCATATATCAAATTAAGAATTTAACTTGTTATCTTGATTATTTTATTATGAGTAGCTAATTCCCTTTACCCAAGTTGTGGGATGTATGGGTTTGGGTTTGTAACGTAACTGAGTGTTCAAGATTCTAACGATGGTAGAAACTTCTTGTCAATTCCATTATTTTATACTCTGACTATTGGTTGCAAACAATAGACCTTGCTTACTGGTGATTTGCTTGAGATAAGAAATCAACCCTATTAAGAAGTGAATTATCAGCAGGGACTTGGAAGTATCAAACTTCTATTTACTAATTAATTTTGGAACAAGATTAATTAACTTGAGATAACATCCTGTTATGAAATATAAATTCACTATGTTCGAGAGAATTAGGTGGTTAAATGTCAAAATAGGTTGACAAATATTTAGCCATAACTTCGACAAGGATAGTCTGTTGTTCCTATCTACCACAAGAATCTTGAACCGTTACTAACGTCTGTCAAATCCCAACACCCATAGTGAACATAACTCTCGTTTTCCTTATCATAGTGATTTCAAACACTGAATTGAGAAGTAATTATTTGTTACCTTCCCTATTCATAGGAAACTTATAACTATCAGTTGATTAACCCGTAGATAACTCAAATTCACACCATATTCTCTGTGGGATTCGACCCCAACCTAGTTGGTTTATATATTAAAAACAATTACGTACATTCTCGTAAGAGAGGTGTAGTTTGAGCGTTATAATGAGTTGGCGTTAACTCATTCTTATCTTTAGTGACCACTTTCATAACCCTTCTTTAAAACACACTAAACGAGACTAACCCATATACTGCTGGACATAAGATAAACTATGTCTGTATCAATCTACTTGATCACTTCTTTTCTTACGACTTCTTTTATGAATGGGTTCAATTTCTGATTGTGTTGTATACTAGGTTTGTAACCTTCTTCCACGAATATCTTAAGCATACAAAGGGTGGGGTTTATCCCGTGTATCTATAGCATGTTCTACCCAATAGTTTCTTCTTTCTTTTCAACACAACCAATGCCTTTTAACCTAAACATCAGATAACCCTAAAAACAGAATTTCCGGCAAAGTGTCATCATCCTTAGGAAAACATATTTGAGGTGTGAGGGTAAATCCTTTAGAGCCAATTTTGAAGTTTCCTTAATAGATGGCTTATAAGAAGGGCCGAGAGTCATATTTAGGGCTCAAAGCCACCCTTATGAATCAAAATATTTTCAACATGTAGAATATGAACCATTCGATTTCCTAACACATCACTAAAGATGTCATGTCCTACAAAATCCCTCTCCAAAGAATCATTGGAAGTAATAAGTGGGAGCTATGACTTAAGGTCTATAACTGTGATAATAGATAATTTTTTATAGACAACTAGTAGCCTCATGTATTTGAACATATCAAACACCTCAACCTTATCATAAGCTCGCATAGTTAGCTGCCTGGCAACTACATCTATAAATATATGTCTAGTATCCAAAAAGGGACATCCCAAAATAAATAGGACTTCTTGATTCAGACTAAAATCTGGTATAATGAAGTCCACAATAAATATACATGATCCCACGTACACCAACACATCGTTCACTATTTTCTTAGGTTTGGAAAGTGAGTGGTCAGCCAAATGCAAAACCATTGTGGTAGTCCTCAGACCACCCAACCCTATTTTCTTAAACAAAGAGATGGGCCTTAGATTTATGATTTCTGTAAGATCACACAAGCCTCCGGATAACAAACCACCCAATTATAATTTAAACAATAAAACTTCCAAAGTTCTTAAGCTTTGTAGGAAGCCTACCTCAGAATATTAAGTATATCTTTTTGATACAGTAAATTCATGTTACTTAACTGAGTGTTCATTTGATTCTACAAAGAGGTGACTTGTACTGTAATAACTGTCAACTTATCAACTTCTAGCACTATTGAAACTTTCTTCAAGGTTCCCTTTGACACATCTATATTGTACTTGAGGTTTCCTAATGAGATACAATTCAAAAATATGTACAATGCATCATATGTCTTCTCTAATGCCTTCCCACCTACTGCTAAGTCTAGAAGAATC
Organism: Capsicum annuum; assembly: GCF_002878395.1. NCBI lineage: Eukaryota > Viridiplantae > Streptophyta > Magnoliopsida > Solanales > Solanaceae > Capsicum > Capsicum annuum. Next base: position 124,386,975 of record NC_061118.1, read on the forward strand.
TTTGTATTTGGTTAAATTCCCCTCTATAAAAGTATGCACTAAACCCCCATTGGCCTGGTGGTGATGTGGGAATTCATTAAGCATGGAATTGAACTAAAATATCTTGGGTTTTAACCCTTAAAATATTTCCTAGAAATCTATTCTATGGACCCGATACGACTCATGGATATGATCCATAAACTGGGGTACAAGTGGTATGATCTTGTCGTATGCTGACTAGTGTTAGTTGGTTGGATGGTTTTGGTCAGTGAAATTAGTACAACTTAGAGGTGTAAGTCGTAAGGGATTGGTATGAGTTATATTAGGGACTTGTATGGTGGATAGTGTTTGATCCTCCTGGTATTTCATTTTCCCAGGGATACGGGTTATGGGTATAGATCATATATTTTGGTTACAATATAGATGGATGAGTCATATAATGGAAAGTGTTTGATCCAAGGGTTGAGGCTTGGATACGAATAGAGGAAACCAATCGTATAGGAGGGTACAACTCATAAGGGTCAGTCCTATCCCTGTGATGAGATTTATGCAACTTAAGTGAGGGTATTATAGATATTTTCCTACTTACCCTAAATAGGACCCACGACTTCTAATACACTTAGGAGGTTATTTACCTTATCATTCTATTCATTAATACTTAGAAACTATTTCAAAATATCTCATAATTCTCTCAAGAGCTTGTGGGGCAAGGAAGCTAGGAGTTCAACTAAGGGATTGCTTTGTGGCTTGATTTGGTGATTTATTTCCATCAATTCTTTAGTTTAAGGCATGGTTCTCTTCCCTCATTGTAATTTCAACTAAAGGCATGGCTCATATTATTGATTTCATGGTTTTACTATTTCATGATTATGGTTTTTCAGTTATTATTGGGTTCTATGGTTTTAATTATGCTTTTATATGCATTAATGGTGATTTTGGACAATTAGATTACATGGTAATGGTTTAATAGTCTTTGGAATTAGTTTTGGTTATATTATGCCCCCAAGGTGTTTGATGAAATGCTTATAAAGATATGTTTATTGCATTTACTTATTTTAGTGGAACTCTTGCATGGTTTAAACTGGATAAAAGATTTATGCATGGTTTAAATGGATTGAAAAGACGAAATTCTAAAAGTTTATGCTTGTGGAGAACATGGAAGTCTCCAAGTGGATTTAATATAGTATATGGAAAGGGCACCAAAGGTCCTCTTAACCAAAATGGATTGGTTAAGGATATTACTTGCAAGTAATAGGCAGTATGATGATACCACTGATATTTTCCTTGGTTAATAAATTGTAAATGGATTGATTGGACATGGTTTTAATTAGGAATTAATGATGGGGTGTGTAGCTAAGCCATAGAAGTTGGCGATCTCGGGGGGACGAAAACTAAAAACTCATATTTGCCGATATAAGGTGTCCTTAATGACCATATGCAAGTGTCATATTTTTTAATAGAGGTATGTACTAGTCATCCCATGGGATATTGCCAGGTCGTGTGCCTATATGCAGTGAGACCCTTTCAGCATGGGGAGTTGAGCCTATATCTCCAGTGGGTGGTTCGGACGACAAAGCTACACAACCCAGGTAAAGGTTTTAAGTGTATACTAAACCCGATCCCTTTTTCTAGAACTTATATATGTATAGGTGTATGCATTATAGATGGTTTTACTAGGTTTTATAACTGACATTATTTTATCCTTACCCTGAGTTTCATGCTAGCGGTCATTCGCTACCCCAGTCTTCTAGCGGTTGTATACCCATGCTATGCAAGAACTAACTATTCTAATCCTTATGTTTAGTACGCAGATTCGATATCAACATTTATACTGAAGTGGTAAGCTTTCATCATTTCGGAAGGCATCATTTCATGTTATGGATTTCTTTAGACACTTTTATTTTATTTTGGATATTGGTTTTGGAAATGGTTGGGGGAATATCCTAAACGGATTTCTTTACTCTTTTGGATAAAGGCTTTGTGGTACTTTTAGGGGTTGGTATAGACTGGATCGGTATTAATGTTGGACTTTTCATTAGAATAAACTGAGAGGCTGGTATCATCGGATACAAATTTCTCACTATTCCATCACATTCCATTTTGGGATCGATTTTCATATTATGTTTTGTATTCCGTTAGTTTTATTGTCTATGATTTGGTTTGGAATGGTTGGTCGTTTGGTAGGGTACGACTAGACTCAGTTAGATCAGTCACAATTGTGACCCTATCCTAGAGTTTTAATGAGAATAATAACGCTATCTTGTTATGTATTCAAAATTCATCCCACCTAAGGCTGGATGTAGGTGGTTGGGTTGGGCAATAAAGGGAGGTCCCAGTCCTGGTTGGACTTGGGATTCCTATTATGATAAGGTCCGTGGTCGGGTCGTGTTATGTACCTCTCCCAAGCTTGATACAAATTTTCACAATATTTCTACCTGAAACTCAATATTTCACTCATCAACCTTACAGTCTTTCCAGATGGGAAGCATTGAATAAAAATTTTCCATGCTAAATTATCTCAGGTAGTGATAGAAATAAGTGGCTCAGCCTTTAGCCAGCTCTTAGATTCCCTCAATAGAGAAAAAATGATGAAAATCGGTGACACTCCTATGGGAATGTAATTATCATTGATATAAAGGAAATTCTATAAACATTGTTGTAGATCCTCATAAGATAATCTTGTAAACTGCCCACTAGTGAGTAATAGTTGCACCATATTTTATTTCTACTAAAATTGACCTATCACAATCGGTCTATGGATGCTATTAGTAACACTGTTGGCAAGTAGGATTGCCAACTCGTGAACTAGTCTTGCTGCTGCCATTTCTGCAGGAGCAATTTCTGCCAGATCAGCTAGCTGAAGTTGTTAGATTGGGTATTAAAGAGTTGCTGCCCTCCGCCGCTGATAAAATACTCGCTAAGGTTCTAAGTATGGCTCTACCATTTCTCCCTCATTTGCTATATCAAGGTACAATTTTGACCTACTAAATTCAAATGCTAATACTAAGTCGCCAACACTTGTATAATATTACCAAGAATAAAATTCAAGAAAATACTAATTTCTTAAGTTCTCGGCAGTGACGCCAAAAATTTATTGTGTCCAAACAAATATGCAAGTGTAAATGGTCTGATAAGTAATAAAGTACCTTTAAAAGAGTCAAATATCAAACCCATAGGGACTACTAGTTTAAGAATTCACTTAACTGAGTTGTTAATCATATTTCAAACAAGTATTGTGTTGTATCAAGATGAGTTATGAAATTATAGATGACTAATGGTAAGTAAAGGTAATAAAATGGAACAATCGTAGTTAGAGAAAGGTTGTAATCACTATCGAGGGGAAATTTCAAGGTCAAGCTACTCTCGATAGTCATGTATATCACCAATCTTTCACTGGTTACGCTGTTTATCGAGTTGTTAGTTCAAAGGGTTGATAACTTGATTGTGGTCTTCCAAACCTCTAATCATCTACCTAAAAGAATCTTACAACTACATCGTTTAGAGGGGGTGCCATAATCTAATTTAGATACATTAAACTATCTTAATGCAATTGAACTAAATAAGGCATTCTAAGTATATTCCTATCCTAAACATGAATCAAATCTTTTCTTTATAAAATATGAGAACTTTTTCCTAAAACTCCTCGTTCTATGTTAATAATGCTCCTTTCGGGTTCATAAGAGGATTATAAATGTATTTTAATGGAGGCTAAGCATCTAAATAGTAAAAAAAGAGTTTAATAAGAACCCATATGATAATCCAGCGGTTCACCAACTAAAGAATATCAAATACAATCATGTGGTTGGCCTCATTTACAAGAAAAATGTTATTAGCCACTCATGTTGAAAATCAACATCAAAGAATTCGAAGTATTCAATCAATAATTGAAGTAAAAGAGAAGAGTAGCAAAGTAACCCTAAATCCAAGCCCTCCTATGTTTTTCTCCTTTCTTAGATGTACGTAACTCCTTGTAAAATAAAATAAGTGTCCTATTTATAGTATAAGGGAAAAATCAGTCTAAACCGCCCCTTCGTGTCATACCCTTATTGCGTATGCAAACTAGAATAGGTTATTCGAGTTTTGGCCAGCTCCAAGTTATGCCCTTATCATGTGGCTTAGCTTTGGTGGCATAGAGTAGTGTATCCAATTACCTTCGATAATGTACTCTTTTCATTTTTCTTCGTGTCTTATTCTTTGTAGATATTGTTCTAACTCTTATGCTCGTCTTGCCACCCTATATTGCCCCTAATGCCTTAAATCATCCACAAGTTTAGTATTAACACCCAATCAAGCTCAATTTTCACAAAATTCTAGCACTGAAACACTAATCATGTCCATCAGTTCATGAACATAAATTAAGCTCAATCAAATAAATATAGATTTACAGTGTAGCTCATAAAATAGACACAAGTATGGGCAATAATTCGCACTTGGATGTATAAATACGCTTAAGATCATTTACCCCTTTTATTTTTAAACTCATTTTTGAATTCTTTTTAGACCCAACACGAATATAGGCAATATGGATATCAATAGCTTTTTTTAAGAATAGATGTAATATTTGAATATTGTAGTTGAATCTAAGACCATTCATAAGGGGAAGGCTTCATATTAAATTACTGTAGGTTGGGATGTTATCATTTTAGGGGGGGAGGTTTATGACTTAATTTCTTTTAGATTGAGTTGGGTATTTAATATACAAGTAAAACATGCTACAAGTTGGAAAGAATAGCTATGAGATTCATATTTTTAGAATATTATTAATGTTATGTACCTGTGTGGGGCTAATACTCTGTTATTTGTTGACTTGTGATATCTAAAATTTTATGTTGCCCATCCGGAAGATTTATTTTATATCATTGACTTTAACTGTGTATTTATATCCCTTCATTATAGATATGATGCCCGTGTGGGAGCTCATTTTGTTAGCATTGGACTTATTAGCATTAGTTGCCTTTATTATAATAGAAATACCCAAGTTAGGAGTTGTGCTATATTAATCATGTCTTACATGCATTTATATTCTGATGGTACCAAATTAGAGATGATATATATGTGTTGGATTTATTGGATATCATTATATCGAGTTGATTATGAGGATTACATCTTTATTCTATACAAATACAATCATTAGATACTGGTACCAATGAGAAATATTATTTTTGGAAGAAAATTAGACACTTCTATTAAAATCCTATTCGTGAATACAAACTACAGAGGTGAGTTGAGTTGAGATATGTGATATATCATATGAGTTGTGAAACTTCCATGGGTCCTACCTAGGAGCTGGGAGCTCGGTAAGTGTATATAGAAAGTAATGCAATGACTTTTACCATTTAATTATCCCATCCACATTACATTGCAATCCAATTGCAAATGCATCTTTCATGATTTTTTTTAGTTTCTTTGATTTGTGTTTAGCTTCAATATTTCCTTCATATATATCTGTGCTGCTTTTCATTTTCGTGTTTACATATTAGAATTGTCATTGGTGAAGATAGAATGAGCTATCATTTGAGACTCTTCTACTTGTAGGTGATGCACTTATAGTGTATTTTACATATCTATTTCCTGTTTTGCTCAGTCAATCTATGGAACCTACTAAGTATTAGCGGATTGTACTCACCCCTACTATGCTCTTTCGGTGCAAATCCTAGCATGAGTACGATACACAGAGGTTGGGATCATATTATTGATTAGTGTTATTCAAGTTACTGGACCATTCTAGTGTTCAGGGCGGATACAAGATCTCAGGATGTTTTACTTATGTTTTTATTTGGATTAGAGACAAATTTTGTATTCTTATGTTTTCGAATTTGTACTTAGATGCTCTTAAATTGTGACACAAAATTTTGATTGATTTGTGTTACTTCTTCAGATTTGCATTTTTATTACATATATTCCATAATTGGCTTAACTTCGTTCTAGAAGTTTCGTCTTACTATTTTCATTTTTATTGAGTTTTCTGTACTGTTTGGTGATTGACTTACTTGTCAAGGTTGAATTGCGACAAGTGCTATCATGACCTCATTTTTTTTATCATGACAACGTGCAAACCTTGTACTTCCTATAAACAACTACAACCAATATTTTCTCTATCTAAAATTATTGATCGTATTTCACTTTTACATGTCAATTAATAAAACATTAATTAAGAAATATTTTAACTATTTTATTTATATTTATATTTTGAATATATAATCTCTTTTCATTACATTTGTTTTAGGTATCTGATATCTTCTCATAATTAAGATATTTATGACTTCAAAAAATTATTACTATTAAAGGTATAGTGAGAAATATTAATTAGTTATATCTTGAACACTTACGATGATAAATAATTTAGCACAATTAATTTTTCAAAAATTATGATAAGTAATTTAAGACGGGTGGAGTATAAGTAAGTACTTTTCTTATGTCGGTTTATGAGATTTTTTTTTTATTGACTCAAAATAAACATTTTATCCATATTTAATAATTATTTAACTTCAAAAATTTCATTCTACTTTTAATGAAATTATTTATTATCATAAAAATTTCTACAACTTATGTTAGACCAGAAATCTTGAACTCCTTTTCTAGTTAAACACTCGATATAAATTGGATAGAAGAATCACTAACAAATATATTATTTTTTTTAAGAAAAGAAAAGCTCGTGAACCTACCCATATATTCATGGGAAAAATGATGATGGAACGCCATAAATATAGGCAGAATAAAGGACCTGGTGTGCATGTCGCAATGCCAAAATATAAAAGGATAACCTCATTTATCACGTGTAATTGGCAGCAGTTTGTACATAAGGGTAGGCCATATTTTTTTGTACATGTTGTTTTACACCTTTTTCTTTCCTTTTTTTTCTTATTTTCAAAATATAGTGTGGGATTCGCGTTTAAAGCGCCTTATTTTATCAACTTAGTACTATATTAAAATCCACATTATCGTCTAAACGAACTACAAACTATACTAGTATATACTCAAAGTCTTTTTCTTCTCTTTCAAATTAATTCTTCAATGTTCAATATTAATTCCCAGCTTAATTAATTTTGATTTGTACATTAATTAAAAATTATTAAGATGAGAAGAAAGTGTAACTTGGAGCTCAGACTTGTCCCTCCTTCTTGTGTTTCAGCCCCATACTTCGACTCCATCTAAGTACACACTCTCTCTCTCTCTATACTCAAATCCATAGGAAGTCCAAAATTATTTCCTCATTTTTTTATGATTATATATAAAGTTTATCACAATATTTAGTCAAAGGCAGAACAAAGAATGAAACTTATGAATTTTAAATTTTATTTTTTCTAGTTATTGAATTTTAGATTATTCATTTGTACATACTTGATGAATTTTTAAGATAAAAACAAGGTTTCAACCGAAGCTACTGGTTTCAATTGAACCTGTACCCAAAACTCTTGCTCTGCCCTTGAATGTAGTAAAATACCAATCTCGGATCGATAGACAAGTCTGTAACTATTGGTCGTATTAAATATTTATTTCTTCAATAACAGGGGAGAAAAAGAAAGTATAGATCAAGAAAAGCAACAACAACTAACAATATTCTATGATGGTAAAGTTGTTGTTTCTGAGGCTACTGAGCTACAGGTATATTTTACACTCAATACAATTATCAATTTGAATAAGTGTTTTAAATTTATTCGGTCGAAATCAGCATATCTTATCGACTGAATTACTGCAATATTTAGAAGTTCGTCTAATTTGATACTGAATATTGAGGAGAAAATTCATGGATATTCTTTCGGGGAGGTTGGGTTGGGGGTGGAGGTCAAAATTCTCTTAAAAATAAGGAAAGTTAAGTTCTGTTTTATAAACAAAAAGATACAGTAGAGATTTATTTTTTTCCTCAACAATTACTATAGGTATCAAACACTATTTTGGTTATCAAGGTACTGTGACCATACAAAAGATACACTTTTCAATCATCTATTTTTGGTTTTTTGCACTTCCACTTGTAAATTTTCAAATTTCAAAATTTGGACAACTTTTAAAACTTAATTTTTTAAGTTTCAATATCAAATCTGTGATTAAATGAAAGCTAAGCTAAATTGCATCTTAGAAAACATGTTGTACACTCATAATTTTGAAATTGTGAATTTTCAGTTTTTTCTATGCTCTTTTTTAAGTTAAGTTGTCCATCCAGACTTGCATCTCTCGACCCAGTGGTAGCTACTATATAGACCCTTACAATATTTATTAATTAAATAAGTATAGATTACACGAGGATCCGGGAGACTTTTTATTTTTTTTGTAAAAACCAAGATTGGGGCTCTAAAGTAGGTTCTACTCCAATTAGAAATAAATACAATAGATGTTGAAGAAACAGATAAATATGATTCGGAAGATAGTGAAACATATACAGAAATTTTAACAAATACAAAAAATTTAGCAATTAATGAAAAAAAAAAAGAAGTAATTAATGCAGAAAACTTAGAAAATAGAAACACAGAAATAAATACTCTTGATAAAAAAATAGATGAAAATATGAGTAGTTTTGTTTGACTTATATTCTTCGGGTGAGTTTCGATATGAAGATATTTTTTGAAATCCTTTTGAAGCAAATAATGAGGTTCTATTCCTATTTTTTTCTTTGTAACTATTGAGTAGTTTTGTTTGACTTATAATTCTTCGGGTGGGTTTCGATATGAAGATATTTTTTGAAATCCTTTTGATGTTAATAATAAGGTTATTTTTTTTTTTGATATATAAGTCAGAAATATTATTCTAAATGTATTTTATATATGATCTTAACAATTAATGTGAAATATCATTAGTAAAATTTATTTTTTACATATTTAATGAATTTATTCTTGTATAAAATATATCTGCTGAAAGTTTTGATTAATCAAACTTGACAAAATTTAAAATTATTTTCTCCGTACCAAAAATACCTGATTTATTTGTTTTTCTTTCATGTTAATATAGGCTAGAGCTATTATAAATCTCGTAAGTAAAGAAAAGAAGGAGAACATAAAGACACAATCATCACCGGCATAGTCATCACTTTTGGAGCTACCATCACCATTATTGCAGTCGCCAAATGGGGTTTTCATGAAGAAATCAGTGCAAAGATTTCTCAGAAGCAAAAGAGTAGAGCTCAAGCAATTTCTCCATATAATCACTAGCAACTAAAAATACTTTTGGTGTTCTTTTATTTATTCTTTTCCTACTTTATTCCCCCTTCTTATTTGCGATTTTCTGTCAATGTAAAAGAATATTGTTTTCGTGTTATTACGAAAGACATGCTCTGAGATACGTAAAATACTAATTTCATGGTGCTCTAGTTATTCTAACGCATGTGATTATTTCCGTTTATTAAGAGTCGGTTGATTAATTTATAGAGTTAAATTTTATTAAATCAACTCAGTAATTTAACGGAAAAGAACAAACAATATCTCTAAACTATTTAAAATTGGTCAAATTTATTCCTCTTTTATGTTTCTTTGGAGAATACTTAGAAAACCTAAATTTGGGACCAAATTCATTTTTCTCTATAATATAAAGTGGTTTCTTTCATTGTAATTCATCCTTCAATAAAATTCCTCAAGGAAAGTAAGAACACTCCTTTCTCTGTCCTAATATTCTTGTTCTTGCTATATTAGTTTATAACACATTATCAACGTGAGTCACTAACTAGTTAAGTTGTTTGTTATTTTCGAGTTAATAAATCTATACTTAGTGAACTTCAACAATATGTACAAAATATAGTACGAACAACTAAATGAGGTTCTAACTATGTATTTTCAAATATGAACTTCAACAATAAGTTAAAATCAACCTATGAACAACAAAGCTGAAGTTCAAACCTACTATGACCTACAAATGAAGTTCAAACTATTTCTGAAAAATAGTAAATCAGATATTTCGAAAGAGATGAAAATTAGAAAATTCAAGTCCACTGAATTAACAATGTGTCCTTAAGAATATTATTTCCCTCAAGTACTTAAGGTCACAAAATATATCGTCTCCAGGATAAAATAAATCACTTTAGCAAAATAGCAGTACCTCAAATTCTATTAAACAATAAACTTACTCCATGGTAGTAAAATACACTTGAGTTTTTCAAGAAGAAGAGTATTTTTAACCTCAAAATTTCATGCCAATACTAGAGGAAAAATCATGTATTCATATCCAAAAGGTGTTGCTTTAGAAAAAAAAAGCAATTGTTCGTGAAGAGTTGCACTATTTAAGAAAACTGGATCCACATGTACCCATGTGCATCTGCATATGACGATCTGCAACCATAGATCACCATTTTTGTAATATTCCATATTATACTTAGCCTAGTTCAGCTCCTAGTTGTATGCATAAGAGGTTTAAAGGCTGGAAATTTAACCAAGTGTTGGGGACTTAGCCATATTTTGACCTCTTAACTTCGAGAATTTTTAAACGAGTCTTCCCAACCCCGAGATGTTGGTTTTTTAGTTAATTCATGTTCAGGGGTGTAAGGAGCATGTCTTGTGGAGGTTTTAAATTTTTTGGACGAGGGTTGGATCATGTTTGGATTTTAATTCAAGAACCTCACCGCGATAGTGGCGCATGATGGTGGGTACAGAAATGAGCCCTTTATCGCATCGCGGTGGCCATCTAATCCGTATTCCTGTTGCAGATTTAATTTCTTGAGGGGAAGTTACATCTTTTCCTATTGATCCAATTCATAAAAACCCTAATTAAAATGTTGGTTACGGCATTATTTGCCAATATTCTCCAATTTTCTCTCAAAAGTAAACCCTAATCATCCCTTAAGTTCATCAATTTCATTCCTTTCTCTCAAATAAAACCAAGAATTCAAGTTTCCTAAACCAAGAACATTTAAGAAAAACATCAAAATTGTGTTTTTTTTCAAGCTCAAGGGTTTAAGGTATGTGTGATGTTCATTCGTGGGTCTTTTTCATCCATGGTGTCCAAGAATCCCCTTTTGATATCAGTTTATCAGTTTTTACATATTTATGATGGATTGTCTCCATGACGTTATTGATTTTGATTACAAGTTATGTTACAAGTGGTTTTCAATAGAATGAGCCCTTATATGATTTTAGCGTTGAAATCCTCATGTTAAATCCCTAATACATGGTATTAGTATTATAACTATGCTTTCAATCGTATGTTTTACCCATTCCCATGCTTAGATTTATGACTCACATGTGTTTGATGAAAGTCTAAATGTTAAATTTTGAGCAATGATCCTTTAATATGGTTTTTAAAGCTTTATATGTCCTTCTTGTTATTATCATTCAATGATGGAGGGTTATAAACACCCGATAATTAGTTGTTCACATAATTTTAGTATCTTCAGAATGATTTTAGATATACTATGAACATTATTATTCAGTTAGTTATTATGATCATTTGTTTGTTTAGTTAATCTTAGTTCAGTCCATTAATCAGTGTCTTTCAGTTGGGAGTAAAACTTAGCATACAGTGAATTTAGGGATTATGTCTCCCCCATCAATTTTGGATGAAACACTTGTCTCCCCCGTCAGTTAGGCATGAGACGTTAGTAGTAGTCTCTAAGTTCCAGACCTATGGTGACCATAGACTTTGAGGGGTCCCCTGTCAGTTAGGCATTACACCCAAGTCCTTCGGGATATCAGATTAGTAGATCTGCACAGCCAACATTAGTACCCATGGCACAGTACTGACACCTTTCCAACTGGGGTTACAGGTTTGACCCCTACAAAAGATTTGGCGCATGTCAGTTATATCTAGCTCCTACAATCTCAGCATAATGTTTAGTATAGTTTCAGTTCAGGTTTGCTTGACCAAAGCATACAGATTCTCAGATATTTAGCTAGTAGATTTTAGTATTTCAATTTATAGATTATTTCAGAAATGTGTATATGCTTGGTCTTGCATACTTAGCATTTCAGTTTTCATGCATACTTACTCGGTTATCTTATATTATTCAATTAGTCATTACTCTATGCACAGTTAACCCGTGTATTTCAGCCTAACCTCATCTCATATACCAGTACATTCAAAGTACTAATGGCATACTTTCTTCATGCTATGATATCTTATATCATAAGTTCAGATGCAAAATTTCCTTACCATGCTTAGATAGTTTAACGTCACAGTAGCAACAATAGTGGTGAGTCTTTATCTTTTGAGGACAAGTTTATCGTTCATTCAGTTAATTCAGTACTACTCTATTTCAGTCAGTTGGATCTAGTCGGGGGTTTGTCCCATTAACTCCACAGTCAATCAGTTAGAGGCTTTTTAGATAATCAAACAGTCAGTTAAATTGTTATTCAGTTACCAAACATTTCAGTGTTATCAGTTATGTAAGATTTGATAGTTGTACTTTCAGTATTTAGATTTGCATGACTATGTTTCTTAATTATCTTCTGTATATGTGTTTTGTTGCTATTATACTCATTGCTCATAGTAGGTACCAGCTCATGGGTTAGCTTGTGGTCACTTGTGACCGTAAGTACTATTTTCATGACTATGGTATAGCCTCGGGTAGTGACAAAACTTGGTATTAGAGCCTAAGGTTTCAGAGAGTCCTCGGGAGTGTAAAAAGCTACGTTAAATAGAGTTTTGTGCATGGGTGTGAAGCGCGCCACACTTATGGACATGAGAATACAAGATATTTTAATAAAATTTTCCCTTCTTTCAGTATTCGTACCATGTGAGTGAGCATGAGCTCTATTTAAACTAATGTTCTAATCCATCCTTTATTCTGTTACAGAAAATACCTCCTAGAAAGAATAACAAAATAAGAAATGGAAATCAGCCTGCACCTCTACCTGTTCAGGAGGATCCCCTGAATGAGCACATCTCTCATGTCGAGTTCAAAGATTCATTCACTACCTTTGCTTATTTAGTAGCTGCTCAAAATAATCAATAGGCTGTTACCATAGCTAATTCAGTGGAAAATACAGCTGTTGCGAGGATTCAGGATTTTACCCGAATGAATACCCCTTTATTTTTGGGATTCAAGTTTGAGGAGGATCCACAAGAGTTTTTTGATATAGTTCAAAAGGCGACTAATATCATGGGTGTCACTTCAAGTAAGAGTGCAGAGTTGGTTGTTTACCAATTATAGGATGTAGCTCATACGTGGTATAAACAGTGAAAGGGTAATAGGGGTGTTGAGGCAGGGCCTACTATGTGGGAGGAATTTTCCACAGCCTTTCTAGACAGGTTCTTTTTGTTAGGGTTAAGGGAAACTAAGGTGCAGGACTTCATTAATTTGAAGCAAGGTAAGATGAGTGTGGAGGAATACTAGCTTAAGTTTACTCAGTTGGAGAGGTATGCTCCTAATATAGTTGCATACAATAGGTCTAGAATGAGAAAGTTTTCTTCTGGTGTAGATGATAGTATGGTCAAAGAGTGTAGGACTGCTATGTTGATTAAGGATATGGACCTATCTAGGCTTATGGCTCATGCTCAACAGATTGAAGAACAGAAACTTAAGAAGAGAGAGAGAATAAGAGAGCTGGAATAAATAGTTTTAACTTTTCACAGCCATGGTCAGAGGGTTGTAACCGTTCTCAGTTTCTTTAGAAATATTCATCCCCAGCTTCATCTTCAGCTAGTGTACTAGTGCCAAAGTTAAGGAATGACAATCAGGATATAGCACATGGCTCAAAGTCCAAGGGTAGTATAAACAGTGGTCGTACTAATCTTTTTTGTTGAAAGGGGTAGGAATTATCACTAGAGGGGTCAGACTAATTCTTCAATAGCGCCAATAGGTCATCCGACTCAGCAAGGTGCTACTTCTAGTGCTACCAGTGCGCCAGACAGGTTGTTTGAACTTCAGTCCCAATAGGATCAAGAAAGTTCTCCAAATATGGTTACAAGTACATTACAGGTCTTTCATCTTTATGTTATACTTTGTTACATCCTGAAGCTTCACTCTCTTTTGTAACCCCCTATATAGCTATCAATTTTGGTGTCAGTCCCAAAAATTTAGTAGAGCCTTTCTCAATATATACCCACAGTGGGTAAATCTATCACAGCCAGAAGGGTGTATAGAAATTGCCCGATTACAATATCCCAAAAAATTACTTCAGTAGATCTTGTAGAGTCTAAGATGACAAATTTTGACTTCATTCTCAACATAGATTTGCTCCACTCATGATATGCTTTAGTTGACTGGAAAAATATAGTCGTTTAGTTTTAGTTTTCCAATGAACCAATCATTAAATAGAGGGGTAGTACTTCAACGCTTAGGGGTCAGATTGTTTCATATATTAGATCTAGGAAGATTATATCTAAAGAGTTCATGTACCATATTATTATAGTCAAACACTCTAGTTCTAAGAACTCAAGTCTCGAGTCAATTTTAGTAGTAAGAGAATTTCCAGATGTGTTCCCTAAAGATCTCCCTGTAGCCCCTCTCAAAAGGGAAATTGACTTTAGAATAGTTCTCCTTCTAGATACCCAGCCTATCTCTATTCCACCCTATAGTATGGCTCCATTTAAGCTTAGAAAGTTGAAAAAGTAGTTGAAAAATCTCATAGATAAGGGATTCATCAGTCCCAATGTTTCCCCATGGGGCACTACAGTCTATTTTATGGGTAAGAAAGATGATTCTCTTAGAATGTGCATCGATTATCATTAGTTGAACAAAGTCACAATCAAGAATAAGTACTCACTCTCCAGGATTGATGAATTGTTCGACCAACTTCAAGGTGCCAGTTATTTCTCTAAGATAGACTTCAAATCCGGCTATCATCAGCTTAGAGTCAGAAAATATGATATTTCAAAGACATCTTTCAGAACTCGATATGGTCACATCAAATTTTAAGTTATGTCTTTTGGACTAACGAATTCCCCAATAGATTTCATGGAATTGATGAACTAAGTGTTCAAGTAGTACTTGGACATGTTCGTCATAGTCTTCATTAATGATATTGTTGTCTACTCCCGTAGCAAAAGTAATCATACATACTATCTCAGAATTGTATTGTAGACTCTTAGTGGCCATTAGTTATTCAAAAAATTCAGTAAGTATGAGTTTTTGCTAAGATCAGTAGCTTTCTTTGGCCATATTAATTTTGGTGATGGAATTAGAGTTCACCCTCAAAAGACTGAAATGGTAAGAAACTGGCCTAGACTCATCTCTCAGTTAGATATCAAGAGTTTTTTGTGTTTATCTAGCTATTAAAGGTGGTTTATTGAAGGGTTTTTGTCTTTTTCATCCCCCATGTCTCGATTGACTAAGAATAAAGTCAAGGTTCAGTGGTCGGATTCTTATGAAAAGAGTTTTTAGTAGTTGAACACTCGACTAACTTCAGCCTCAGTTTTGACTCTGCTAGCCAGTTCAGAGAGATTTGTTGGTTATTATGATGCTTCTAGAGTTTGCCTTGGTTGTATGTTGATGCAAAGAGGTAAGATCATAGCCTATGCCTCTAGACAACTTAAACCCATTAAAAAAAATTACTCTACCCATGATATTCAGTTACCAACTGTTGTTTCTTCCTTAAAAATTTTGAGGTACTATTTGTATGGGGTTCATGTTAATGTGTCCATGAATCACAAATATTTATAGTATGTGTTCTTGCAGAAAAATTTAAATCTTCTTCAGAGAAGGTGGTTAGAGTTGTTGAAAGATTATGATAAGAGTGTGTTGTATCATCCAAGAAAGGACAATGTAGTGTCAGATGACCTTAGTAGATTATCTATGGGTAGTGTTGTGCATGTTGAAAAGTATAAGAAGAGGTTATTTTAAGAGGTTCACCATCATGCTAGATTAGGTGTTTGATTGGTTGCTTCAGCTAAAGTTATTGTTTGGGATCAAAATAGTTTAAAATTTTCTTTGGTTGCCGAAGTAAAAGAAAGGCAAGATAGGGATTCCAGTTTGGTTAAGTTGAAGGAATCAGTTAGAGATCAAAAAGTAGAGGTTTTCTCTCAAAGAGGAAATGGTGTATTGTGATGTCAGGGTAGGATGTATGTGCAGTATGTTGATGGTTTGAGACAACAGATTTTGGCAGAAGTGCATGGTGTGCATGGCTCTTTACACCCAGGAGTCACTAAGATATTCTATGATTTATGGGAAATCTATTGGTAGAGTGGTATGGAGAGGGATATTATAGAGTTTGAAACTAAGTGTTCTAACTGTCAGCAAGTCAAGGTTGGACAACAGTGTCCTAGTAGCACATTGTAGGAGCTCAGCATCCTCACTGAGAAGTGGGAAGAGGTGGACATCGATTTTGTGATGGGTTTTCCTCGTACGCATCATCAGCATGATTCGATATGGGTGATTGTAGACAGAATGACTAAATCAACCCATTTTTTTCCAGTTCATACTTCTTATTCAGCCGGGGATTACACCGAGCTCAATATTAAAGAGTTGTTTAGGTTGCATGAAGTCTCTTTGTCTATAATTTCAGATAGAGATACTCAGTTTAACTCTACTTTTGGAAAGATTTTCAAAAGGGTCTTGGTACCCAAGTTTATCTCAGTATAACTTTTTATCCTCAGACAGTCGGTCAGGCAAAGAGGATCATTCAGATCCTATAGGATATGTTAAGGGCGTGCGTTCTTGATTTTAAGGGTAGTTGGGATGTCACTTACCTATGATCGAGTTTTCCTACAATAACAGTTATCACTCTTGTATTTAGATGGCTCCATTTGAGACTCTCTATGAGAGGAGATGTAGATCTCTTATTAGTGGGTTTGAGGCAGGTGTGACTTCTTGGAGGACTAAATTCGATGTTTGATGCAATAGAGAAGGTTCAGTTCATTAGGGAGAGGCTAAATACAACCCAAAGTCATTAGAAATCCTTTGCAAATGTGAGAAAAAATAGACTTGAGTTTGAAATTAGAGATTTAATGTATTTAAAAATCTCGCCCATCTATGGAGTGAAGAAATTTGGCAAAAAGGGTAAACTCAGGCCCTGTTATGTTGGCCCTTGCCAAAACTGTAGTCGTTCTGGGATGGTAGCTTATGATCTTGAGTTGCCTAGAGATTTGGCATTATGTTTCCTTATTAAAGAAGTGTATTAGTGAGCCATTTATTGTAGTTCCTTTAGAAAGCACAGATGTTCAGGATATCCTTTCTTATGAAGAAATCCCAGTCGAGATCCTTGATAATCAGATTTGTAGACTAAGGAATAAAGAAGTTCCCTTAGTCAAAGTTCATTGGTGGAACTAGTCTGGTGAGGGAGCCACTTGGGTAGAACAAATAGATATGCATACCAAGTACCCTCACTTTTTCTCTAAAAACTCAAAAGGTAACAATTTTTCTTAGATTGTCTCTTTTCTATTCTCAGTTCCATCTATATAATTATTCTCATGTCATTGCATGCATTCACGAATTAGTTCAGTTCATGTATCATGTTTCAGACTGAGTCATGTAATAATGTTTTCAGTTATGCATGTTAAGTAAGTGATTTCAGTTTCCCTGTATTCTCATCTAAGTCAATCTCATTTAAGGTGACTGTTCCCAAGGGAGAGATATTGTAATATCCCGTATTATACTTAGCTAAGTTCATCTCCTAGTTGCATACATAAGAGGCTTATAGACTGAAGATTTAACTAAGTGTTTGGGACTTAGCCATATTCTGGCCTCTTAACTTCGAGTATTTTTAAATGAGTCTTCCCGACCCTGAGATGTTGGTTTTTGAGTAAATTCTTATTCATGGGTGTAAGGAGAAAGTCTCGGAGATGTTTTGGATTTTCTGATAAGGGTTGGGTCGTGTTTAGATTTTGATTACAGAACTTCACCGCAATAGTGGCGCATTACAGTGTGTATAGTGATGAGCCCTTCATCGCATCGCGGTTGACTTAAAATCCACATTCCAGTTGTGAATTTAGTTTCTTGAAGGGCAGTTACGGCTTTTTCCATTGACCTAATTCGTAAAAACACGAATTAAAACATCGGTTAGGGAATTATTTTCCCATATTCTCTAATTTTCTCTCAAAAACAAATCCTAATCATCCCCCAGTTCATCAATTTCATTCATTTTTCTCCAAGTAAACCAAGAATTAAAGTTCCCTAATCCAAGAACTTTCAAGAAAAATATCAATCTTGTATTTCTTTTCAAGCTTTGGGGTTTAAGGTATGTGTGATATTCATCCATGGGACCTTCTCACCCATGGAGTCAAAGAATCCCCTTTTGATATCAAATTATAAGGTTTTACATGTTGGTGATGAATTGTCTCCATTAAGTTGTTTTTGATTTTGATTACAAGTTATGTTACAAGTGTTTTCCGATGGAATGAGCCCTTATATGACTTTAGCATTGAAATACTCATGTTAAATACCTAATTCATTGTTTTAGTATTGTAACTATGTTTTCACTCACATGTTTTACCCATTCCCATGTTTAAATTCATCACTCTCATATGTTTGATGAAATTTCTAAATATTGGGTTTCGAGCAATGATCCTTTATTATGGTTCTTAAAGCTTCATATGTCCTTAATGCTATTTTCATTCAGTGGTGAAGGGTTATGAACACCCAATACTTAGCTGTTTACATAATTTCAGTATCTTCAGATATACCATGAGCATTATCATTCAATCAATTATTATGATCAATTATTTGTTCAATTAATCTTAGTTCAGTCCAGTAATCAGTGTCTTTTAGTTTGGAGTAAAACATAGCACAGAGTAAATGTAGGGATGATGTCTCCCCGGTCAGTTAGTCATGAGACACTTGTCTCCCTGTCAGTTAGGCATGAGAAGCTAGTAGTAGTCCCAAAATTCTAGACCTAAGGTGCCACTGTAGACTTTGAGGGGTCCTCCATCAGTTAGGCATGACACCCAGGTCCTTTTGTACATCAAATTAGTGGATCCGTACAACAAGCATTAGTACCCGTGGCATGGAACTGGCACCCTTCCAATTGGGGTTACAGGTTTGACCCCAACAATAGATTTGGGGTATGTAAGTGATAGCTAGCTCCCACAGTCTTAGTACAATATTAGTATAGTTTCAATTTAGATTTTCTTGACCAAAGCATATAGATTCTCAGCTATTAAGTTATCTGATTTCAATATTTCGATGTATAGATTATTTCAGAAATTTATATATGCTTGGTCTTTCATTCTCAGTATTTTTATTTTTATTGCATGCTTACTTAGTTATCTTATATTATTCAAATAGTCATTACTTTATGCACAACTAAACCATGTATTTTAGCCTAGCCTCAACTCATATACCAGTACATTTAAAGTACTGACTGCATACTTTCTTCGTGCTATGATGTCTTATATCATAGGTTTGGGCGTAAAGTTTTCTAATCGCACTTAGATTGTTCAGCATTACAGCAGCAACAACAGTGGTGAGTCTTCATCTTTTGAGGACAAGTTTATCTTTGATTTGTTATTTTAATATTCCTCTATTTTAGTCAGTTGGAGTTAGTTGGGGGTTCGTCCTATCAACTCTACAATTAGTAAGTTAGAGGCTTTTCAGATAATCAGTCAGTCAGTTTGATGGTTATTCATTTACCAAACTTTTCAGTATTATCAGTTGTTTAAATTTTGACATTTATTCTTTTTGTATTCAGATTGTTATGACTATGTTTCTCAATCTATCTTCTGCATATGTGTTTTGTTACTATTATACTTAGTGCTCACAGCAGGTACCAACTCATGGGTTAGCTTATGGTCACTTATGAAGGTAAGCATCGTTTTCATGACTAGGGGGTAGCCTTGGGTCATGACATTTTTCCTCAAAATAGAATGTTAAAGCTAATATAAAAACCCATGTCCACTAGCAGATGTGCCCGCACTTCGTCAATTCCATTTCCAAATAGTAAACCAAAGTAGAAAAAAGTTGTATAAGATTTTTGGAGTAAAAAAATTATTAACTCTCAAGTTTCAAATGAATTTTATCCAAAAGACAGTCTCTTGGTTGATTATCTGATAAATTCAAGTTTAAATCAAAAGATGAAGCCAAAGCAGATCCAAGCAACGATGACGATGATGACACGAGACTTGTCTTCTTCATGCGTCGCTAACAACATAGAGTGATGTTTCTATAATCAACCATGAAATTTATTTTCTCCCATTGAAGGAGAACAATTATTTTTTTAGAGTGAACACAATTCACTTTTTTCCTACATTTATCATTCATATTTCATTATTAGAATCGAACAATCCACTGAATAATTGACGAATGACTATATGATCAAAAAAAATATATGGAAATTATGTGATTTATAAGTAAAGACTAACTACATCTGGATAAGTAGGTTTCTCGTAGATGTGATATCTTTGAACCGTCGAACATTATTATACACATAGATAATATAAGTCACACAAATAGTCTTTTGCATTTATATTTCTCACTGTTTTGTTCATTTCATTCATGAACAATACCTAATTTCATGAGAGCTTAGAAAATAGTCCTTTATCATGATTCTCCTTGAAACGGCTTCCACATCGCCCTCATATATGTGATTCCTAAATATTTAATTCTAATGATAAACTATTTGGTCATAATTGCTAAACATATAAATCATTAAAAAATTTTAAACCATAAGCCCTATTCTTTTTTTCTGAACATTATCTTTATCATGAAAATCAATTGAGTTAATTGAAAATGTTGAATTGTTGGTCAAAACTTTGTTTGATCTCGTTGTATCTAACTCTTGGTATCTCCAGTAAGATAGTTAGATTTACTACCATGATAACTTGTCCTAAGCCGTAAACCCATTTCCTTTGATGACTCTATAATGACCTATTTTTTTATGATTTGTGTGAAATATTTATTTCAGTGTGATTTGACTGTTTTAAGCCATTCGGAGATTGAATGGTGGTACTTTTGGGGTTTAGGGATGATTGATATGGTTCCTAATGCTTTTCGGTGTGATTTGTGTGAGTTTATGGTTTTAGGTGGTCTTAAAGGCTTATTAGTTGACTTCACTCAACATCTTTTGTGTGACTAGTAACGTAAGTGGTATGGTTTTTTTCAGCTTTTATATTTGATTTTGACCCTCTGTTTGAAAAGTTGTGAAATTCAATCTTGGTGGTCAATTTTGTGAAAATGACATTTTTTTTGAAAATCTAATAACGTCAATGACTCTGGAGCGTTGAATATAGTGGGATAGCATAGTTCAATTATGTACTTAGGATTTCAAATAAATCTCGAGGGGCTGTAGAGACTTTGAACCCTCAGTACACCACTCACCTGGTGCACTCACTTAAGCGACAGTTTGGTTGCTTATGCCACATGTCCTGACAAACAAAATGTTTTCGAAGATACTTTAGGCTCGCTTATGTGGAAATTACTTAAGTGTTGGCCTGGTCGATTAAGCAACATTAGCATACAAGATGCCCATCAATTAAGTGACAACTAAGCTGCATATACGATGATGTGGGTTTCTCTTAAACGATGCCTGGTCACTTAAGTAATAGCTACCTAAGAGATCTTGGAGTTGCTTAGGGGATGCCTAGGTGATATATTTTTCCATTTTCAATATTTTTACTCCATTTTTGAGACTTGGAGCTTTAGGATCGAGTTTTTTGATATTTTCTTCTATTTATAAACATGGATATGCTCCAAAACTCTTGTTTTAACTACTTTTCTTAGATTCTAATCATTTAAATCTTGTTTAATGCGGAATTAAAGGTGGAATTTGGGGATTTTGGCCTGAAATGCCTAAATTAATGACTCTTCGATTTAAACCCAAATTCTAAATCATTTTTGTTTAGGTTTTCTCCCATGGGTTCTTTTCATATTGGGAAATATGTTTCGATACCAAAATCATGATTTTACCATTCTTTGTTTGAAACTCATTTTGGGGTTCACTTTTGACCTCGATTTAAAAAGATGCAATATGTGAATCGTTGGCTTTTATTTGATTCTTAGATTCTATATTTGTGTGTTATAGTTCATTCCATGTCTATTCGTGAGGGGAAAGCTCTGGATTGAAGGATTTTTGGATCTTTACCATTTGAGGTAGGTTATGGCTTAACTTTGTTCAGACTGGGTTAAGCAATTAATAATAATGTAAAAGAATGATATGGGTATGGGGTGATACAAACATCAACATAAAGAGATGAAGACTAAGAGAAACAAGATAACAAACAAATACAACAAAGTAAAGATAGATAAGATGACATAAGAACTTACTAAGAAATAAGAACCAAAACGTGTATCAAACGTTAAGACCCTTAAACTCGCAAATTCAAATACTGATCTTTTTACGGTGATCGCTAAGGGAATCAATTCTGACTTACAACCATCATTTCTAAGCAATGTTCAATACCGGCTTTACCAAGCCCTACACTACATGACTTTTCCAAGTCCTACACTACTTGTCTTTTCCAAGCCCTACACTACACTCTCAAAGAGAGAAAAAGTCTTTCCATGTGCTTAAAATATCCATAATCAACTAAAGAGCAAATGAAATAATAAGAGATTAGTTATAGCCTATTACAAATGAAAGATAAAATTACCAAAGCATCCTTAATGAAAAAGGGGCGGGTATGGTGTGTTTGGAATCCACATGTGAAATCCCTAAAACACCCTTAATAAGTACCAACATTCCAAAGGTGCCTTCTTCAAGTTCCAAAGCCGTGTGTTCCAACTTGTAGCCTCGGGTATTCATGAAAGGCAGGCCCCCAAGTAACCTTCCATACGTGGGTTTGCTTTACGGTGTGCACCAAATAGGTCCTCCATGCATCCTCTTGTATCCTCGAGGTGACCAAAGCTTGTGTTTTAAGTGTTGGTCTCCAATGATGTTATCAAAAGATATGATGGACATTTGGCTCGTATCATCATCCCTTTCTTAAAAAGGATTTGGACTCAAATCCATACCGTGAAAAATAAAAAGAAGGACAAGCAAACAAAAATTCCTCATGACATGAGGGTTAGGATTAGCATAAGAAATCATTTGATCATGCCCAGGTTGCACATACTTGAAATATAACCAAGGATACATTGAATTGAATATTTAAAACTCAATGAAAGATGCACAAATGATTTGGTTATGGAAACCAGCAAGAGATAAGGAAACTAAAAAGGTCCTAATGGCATCACACGATCCAAAAGGTAGAATTAGGATCTTATGAGTCGTAAGACACAATTGTTTCATTTCATCTTCAAGACACAACACCAAGGGTGGTTATTAGATTAGTTCTAAAGTCTACAAGAACCGTATAGCATTCTCACTTAAACAAGTGGACCAATAAAAAAGTTCCCTACCTCTATATAGAACAAATCCAAGACTAGCATTAATGTCATCATAAGCAAAGAGGTAGTATAGAAAGGAATCAAGTGTAAAAGATCACAAGGATGATGTCAAAGTGTTTAAGCATATATAATTTCTTCCTTTCACACAAATAGAAAACTTGGCATCCACAAGTTGGGATTCATTCAACTTAAGCACAAGTGTGTCCAGCAAAGATACACATTTAGAATCATTACCCCAAGGAGGACACTTTTGCCCTTGAGTTTTCAAGAAATAAATTTTTAAGAATGATAGTTTGCTTGTCATGCAAACCTAG
Organism: Capsicum annuum; assembly: GCF_002878395.1. Taxonomy (NCBI): domain Eukaryota; kingdom Viridiplantae; phylum Streptophyta; class Magnoliopsida; order Solanales; family Solanaceae; genus Capsicum; species Capsicum annuum. The sequence continues at coordinate 124,410,381 of NC_061118.1, forward strand.
CAGCAAGTTGGGTGCGCCAACATCGCCATTTCAATATAGCATCGGGGTCAAATGGGTGTAGTAGCCAAGGAAATAGGTCTTGACTGTACTCACTTTCCCTTATGGCCTCACTCAAACTACAAGCTATACTCTCTACAATAGCATATATATCATCAAAATAAAATAGAGAGTAGAGAAAGGTATCACTCAAATCAACTTGTACAAAGGTATCCTCATGTATGTACTCACTACTAGTTTCCAAATAATCACCATGATTACTCTAAAAAATAAAGTCACACAAAGTAGAAGAAGAAGTAATTTCCGAATCTACATATTCCTTACCCTTAAGAGTACTCTCATCTTTCAAGAAGAGATTTCCATCATTAGGAGAAATGTTGTCACACCATAGTAGGTTGGCATATAGGATATAGTCTTCAAGACACGCTATAACTTCAACATCATTCTCACCACAGGGTTCATTAGGAGTGATTATACTATTTTCAAACAAGATCTTATACCTAAAGAGAGAATGATCTATCCCGTAGGCAGATTTCGAACAAGCAAGTTCACTCTCTAAATGATCATTATCAAGTTTCAAGCAAGTTTCAAGCACATCATTATCCCTATGAGGCAAGAAAACATTAGAATCTTTACCAAAGGACAAGCTCACGGGTTCACTTGTATCATCTTAACCAACATTTTAAAAATTTTCACTCACTTGAGGTCTACTAATTACAACACACATAACCTTAAGTGGTGGACTAGTTTCACACACAAGTTGATCAACACAATTCCAACAATATAATATGCTATCATTCAACATAATGGCTTCAATACTAGGTGGATATAAATTGATATTACAAGAAGAGTCAATTCGATCATCAATAGGATCAACTAGTGTATCCACACTCACAACATGTAATAATCAACAATAGGCAAATAATTAATAGACTCACAAACAAGTAAGCTACTACTCACACTCAATGGATACTAGCCACACAATCATCATTAACATACATCAAAGTATAAGAGTTAGCTATTTTACCTTGAAGTTCTTGAGTATATTCTTCTTTATCATGGAGTTAAGGTCCCCCACAAGCTTCAGCAGCAACTAAGATTTACCTTATCAAATCATCTAAGGGAATCTTCTCTTTTGGAACTTCCTCACCTTTGCTTGTCGTGTTGGTACCTACACAAACGTGCTTAGATATAGAAGGACAAACAATGTTAGTTTGGTTTAATGGACACCCCATCACTTTATTCCTCACAACCTCTCCTTTTTCCACTCTCGAATTGCGACCTTGCACACCCTTAATCCTCTCAATCTTTTGTCTCTCATAATCATTCGGCTTGGAGTAAGTGATCACATCTCCTTGTGGTTTGGGAAGAATAGAGGTAAAGAGATGATTTCCTTATCCGTCTCTACAACCTTAGGCAAATTTTGCACATTTGGAACTCTATGTTGTGCAAACCAATCGGCACCCAAGCATACATAACCTTGTATCAAGGGGAAGCTATCGCACCACACCTCCTCATAGTATTCAAATTGGTTGAAGACAACCTTCACTCTTTCAGTAACCTTATACCCATCAAAGGTATATGGAACAAGTAGATGTTCTCCAAACAACTCTAAATAGTCAACCTTGGATGGCATGATGTGGTTTTTATAACACCTATCATCTAGAACAATGAGGCAGCCTTGAACCCCACAAATGCTTACCTTTTTGGAGTTAGAATTCCTTCTTGGATCAACATTATAATGTTTAGTATACCCCATGGGCACATGAGTACCCCGTGGCTTTGGAGATGCATGCCCTCTTCTTTTCATGGTTCAACTTCCACTATAACTAGTATAACCATACATGACACTTTGACCTTGATAAGAAGTACTACAAGGTAATGAATATGAATCTTCATACTCCACACGTGCACTCTCACCATAGCTCTCATAAGCTTTACGAATAAAAGGGTTATACCTTACATAAATACTAGGCTCATAGTGGGAAGTTCAAGACTCCTCATGCCCCAAATTAATCATAATACCATTCACAATGCCCTTCATCATCTCCATATTCAACATAGGCACTAGGTACCCTATTTATCTCTCTTTCTCCCTCAAACCCATAAAACTCAATTTTGCCCATGTCTTGATCATGGCTATATTCATAGCCCTTATAATCTCCATCAACTTAGTAGCTAAAAAAATCCCTCACTACAATCATAGTCTCCCATGTTGTAGTCACAATAATTCTTTATATCACCTTGTACCTACAAAATGAACAAATAAGATTAGTAGGAAAAGATCCTCACCAACACTCATATACCCAAACTTTTGTGATTCTCACAATTGGAGCGATGAATATTAAAAGTTGCTTCTACTCTGGTAGTCAATAAGGTGTCATCACTACTTTACGGTCGAAATAGATTCTTGTTTGATTGACTCAACACACAAAATAGAAAAATCTATTTACGAACTTAAAACAAAGAAGTTCAATGAATCAAAATGATTAAAGCATACAAAGAACAAAAACTTGAAGAAAACGGATTCAAAACTAATTCACAACCTAGTAGGTGATTACTAGTTTTTCAAATAGTACTAGAATAAACAAATAAAACTAAAGAAACGAAGAAATGAAACCAAGAATCCAAAATTTGATCCTTAAATGAGTTGTACGGAATTGGTGATGTGGTAGCTTGTGGTTAGTCTAGATTTTTGAAAATTTCTTATTTTCCAACTTTGAATTTTTGATCAATCTTCACTCCAGAGGCGTAGAAATCAGTTTTGAGGGGGAAATGCAAGAATTGGAGCCTTTTTCAAGATAAAAAGATTTTGAATTTGTAATTGCCACCTCCCTTGTACTTGAATATTCCTTTTGTTTTTTCTTCCTTTGGAACTCTTGGAATATGCGTGGAATATTATTTGAACAAATATGTACTACACCCACTTTCTTCCCTTTCTAGATCAAACAACCACTTTTAAATATTCTTCTTTAACAAAATATGAAGATGAGGAAGAATAACAAGAACATTCAAAGTTTGACCCAAGTTGACCCTTAAGCAAATGACATCTAAATTTGATGATTCTTGAAGATCCGAGGTCACGTTGACAAACTAAGCAAAAATACCACAATTTTAAGTCCATAATACCACAACCAACTTTGCCAAAAATGAGATCCACCTTCAAGTTTCTTCAAACTCAAGCTCAACAATGGTTGATGGCTTAAAACAATCCGGATTTAGCTCAAATCTTAGATCTAGAACCTATTAGTGCTAGGGAACAAGGATATAGAAATAGAAACTAATATAAAACACAACAATTACCTAGATCTAAGATCTATGTTTTGGCCAAAAGGGTAAAATGTGACACTCTGTTTTTTTTT